>NC_021167.2:24377311-24378366 GCF_000331145.2 Cicer arietinum
AAATGATACCTTACTCCTGAATTGTTGTTTTGCTAGACCGATTGTTTCAAGACCAGATTTTTTCCTTCTCTTTTGCCAACTAATCTCTCTCTTTTTTATGTGCTCTCAATTTGTGTTTTCAATTGTGCTCCCTTTTGTCTTCTTGTGGCCGACTATTTATAGACTTTTGGGTATAGATTTCAAAAGACAAAAGAATAATTGTCAATTGATTACCATTAATCTATTTTTGTTGGTTTCTTTTCTTTTAATTGGCCACAATTATACCGATTCTTATTGCTATTGATTCATTTCTTCGGTTTTCTTTTCTATTCAATTGATCACCATTATTCTGATTTTTATGACCATCAATCAATTTCTTTTCATTTATTTTGATCATCATTGCATCGATTTTTATGACCATCAGTTCATTTCTTTTCCATTTCCTTTATTTTTATTTCCTATTATTACTTTTATATTTTATAAAATAGTCTGAACAAGAATTAGAGGCAAACAAGAACCGAAAACACTTGTGATCGCTAAAAGCTTATATCCCTAATTATTTATTTTTTATTTTTATATTTCTTCACATATATTTATATATTTATTATTGTTATTATTATTATTATTATTATTATTATTATTATTTCCTTTTTTAATAAAAAGTAAAAAATCGGACAAAATTAGGTGTCAACAGCTGCCCCTCTTTACTTAGAATTTACTTGAGAATCAAAGTAAAAATAAGTAAAGATAACAAATTCTAATTTTGTCCGAAAAATAATGTTTCGTTTTCCCGACTTCAAGATGCGAGTCATTTTCTTGGCTTCGGGCGCGAGTCGTTTTCCCAGCTTCAACATGTGGGTCGTTTTCTCGGCTTCTAGGTGCAAGTCGTTTTCTCGGCTTCGGGTGCGAGTCGTTTTCCCGGCTTCAACACACGGGTCGTTTTCTCGGCTTCGGGTGCGAGTCGTTTTCCCGGCTTCAACATGCGGGTCGTTTTCTCGGCTTCGGGGTGCGAGTCGTTTTCCCGACTTCAACATGCGGGTCGTTTTCTCGGCTTCGGGGTGCGAGTCGTTTTCCCG
>NC_021167.2:24379995-24380504 GCF_000331145.2 Cicer arietinum
CAGTCTTTTCTGATATAATTGCCCATGGCATAAGGCCGCCAACCTTTTTTCTTCAATTAAATTCAATTGATCGAAACATATTTATACCCATTCTGAATCCTCTAGTTTGACTTCCATTAATATTCTTAGCGAGTGGATTTCTACTTCAATGGGTAGCACAACCTCAATCGCATATATTAGGGAAAAAGGGGTTGCCCCAATTGAAGTGTGTATCGAGGTGCGATACCCGTGTAGTGGCAACGACAACATCCCATGCCAATCTTTGTATGTTACAACCATTTTCTAAATAACTTTTTTTTTTTAATGTTTTTATGTTACATTATTCGTTCCACACAACTGTTTGACCTTTTTCGTAAAAGTTTAAAGGTCAATTCACAAGTGGCAGTTAGTTCTGATATAAATCTTGAAGTATAATTTAGTCTCCCAAGAAAACCACGAACCTCTCTCTCTCTGTACTTTGGGGAGGCATTTCCAAAATGGCTCGAAGATTATCGGGGTCAACCTCTATT
>NC_021167.2:24380570-24381003 GCF_000331145.2 Cicer arietinum
ATTTGAAGGGGTTAAATTTTAGCTTGAACTTTCTGAATCTTTCAAAGAGTTTCTTTAGATCAATCACATTTTTCTTTTGTTTGTGACTTAGCAATCATGTCATCTACATAAACTCATATCCCCTTATTTATCATGTCATGGAATAGAGTTACCATAGCTCTTTGGTAGGTTGCCCCAGCATTCTTTAGACCAAAAGACATTACGTTGTAACACAATGTTCCATAAGCAGTGAAGAAAGTTGTTGTTTCCATATCATAGGCAGTCATCTTGATTTGATTATATCCTTAGCAACCACTCGTAAAAGAGAAAAAGTGAATGGCAAGCCATATTGTCATCCAAAATATCAATGTGAGGTAACGAAAAATCATCTTTAAGACTGGCTTTGTTAAGGTCCTTATAGTCGACACACATTCGAATTTTGCCTTCCTTTTCA
>NC_021167.2:24381656-24382174 GCF_000331145.2 Cicer arietinum
TTTCTATTTTAATCACTTTTATTGGTTCCTTATGGGGCATAATTCCCTTAGCTTCTTGTTTTACCGATTTTAACAATTCTAGGGGAAATTAAAAATCTTCTTCATTATCTTTTATTGCCAGGTTAGTAAGATGGTCAAAGTTATGTGGCTGGATTTTAGTACAATCATCTATTAATGGATTATTCTCAAATATAGGAATTGCATTGAATACTATAGGCAACTTGATTGTCTCCCCATTCTTGATTTCTGCTTTGCATTATATGAATGAACCCAATTAGCATCATCGATCGAAAGATCATCTCTAACTATTGCAATATAAGTTTTGTTTGTCTTTGATGCATTTTGGAAACTATGTTCAATGTCACAGATGGGAATCATTTCGGATCTAGGATATCAATTTTAAATCCGAGCTAACTTTTTTTTTAGCCAATGTTTGCTTGTCAACTTTGGTTGGTTCGTAATCTAAACCCCTTTTATCTCTATTCTTATGAAATTCCATCAGTCCTTTGAGAAGTTTT
>NC_021167.2:24382341-24382805 GCF_000331145.2 Cicer arietinum
TAGTGTTTGGAAGGAGGTCTCCAGAGCTTACTCTATTATCCAACATACAGTGTGGTGGAAAACTTACTCACCAACGAGTCTTCCTCTTATGACACGATTATCAGCTGGTCATATACCATATGCTTTACCTTTTGATGTAGGGTTGATGGCACCATATCGGTAGAATGGATCCATGATCTCCTCAATAAGCAGTTATAGGCGGGTATGATATCCATCAAATGAAACGTGATTTCAAAAGTGACCGGACCTATTTGCATTGGGAGTTCAATTTATGCCATCATTTCTCTACGACTCCCATCGAAAGCTTTAACAAGGACTCCTTATATCATATGACTGATGCACATTACTGATACGTGCAACGCTTTGTTATGGTCTCTCTTCGACAGACAGTTCGTCATCTATGAAGGTTAGATGATTGTTAGTAGTAATGTTATTTACGATGCCTCCAAATTTGTTAAGAGTGA
>NC_021167.2:24382924-24385317 GCF_000331145.2 Cicer arietinum
TTTTTTTCAATTTTTTTTTATTTCTTTCACCTATTCACGAACATGATCCTAGACTCATGGAATAAAAATGTGCATCACTTCAAATAAATGGTGGTGATTGTCCTTTTGATCTTTGAAGAGATTTTTTCCTTACATCATCGGCATAATCTTTAGTTGCCACTGCCTTACATGTAAAGACATCATACTAGTTTTGGCCTCTTTACATTCACATAATTTGTGCCCCAACATATGATTATCATAAAAATGCATTTTGACACAAGATTTATAACACAAGAAAGTAGTGAATGAAGGTTCAGACAATGATATTTAATGAGAAAATATATGGTACAAAAAAATGATTCATAGAAAGAAAAGAAGATAAGGTGATCTAATGTGGGTAAATGACCCAATTTGTTAGTAATTTTTCATAAAAGAAGTGTGCTAATAAATCATTCCACAATTTCAATAGCGTTATTGACCCACTTTGGAGGATATGATTTGCCTCAATTTATCTTCACAACCTTTCAGAATATATCGACTTGACTTCGATCCGTGTAAGCCATATTATTTGCACATTTTCCTTTATAACTTCTTCATTCTATTTATTTATTTTTTGCCCTAATTTTTAACCAGGTAGCCCTTCTGGGTTTTTGACCTAAAAGGTCTTCCTTCATTTTCACCTAGGTTGCCCCTTCTTTTTTTTTGACCTAGCAAGTCTTTATTCGACTTTATATCGTCACTTTTCCCAGGTTGTCCTTTTGGATTTTCTGCCTCGTTGGTATTTACTTATTTTTGTACCCTAATTTTTGCCAAGGTCGCCCTTTCAGGTTTTCAACCTAGCGGGTATTCATTATTATTTTTTGTACCCTAATTTTTGCCTAGGTCGCCCTTTCAGGTTTTCAACCTAGCGGGTATTCATTATTATTTTTTGTACCCTAATTTTTGCCTAGGTCGCCCTTTCAGGTTTTCAACCTAGCGGGTATTCATTATTATTTTTTGTACCCTAATTTTTGCCTAGGTCGCCCTTTCAGGTTTTCAACCTAGCGGGTATTTATTATTATTTTTTAGTCCACTTATGTGCTAGTCCTTTTAAATATGTGAAATCTTCTTGAGTGCTAATTCTTTCTTTTGAAGCTCTGAAGTTCATATGTTATTCTTTTAAGATATTTTGAAATAATTGTCCTTGATATGAGGCAGGCAACATTTTTCTTGACTTGAATTCCGTTGATCAACACAGATCATTACTCTTGATAAAAGGATTTTTTGTTTGAACAAGTCGCACTGCCTTTATTCTATATAATAAGAATAAAAGGGTGCCCCAATTATAGTTTGATTCTCAGGGAGGGTGTCCCACTGTTACAAGATAATATTTGGTACGAGAATTTTCTATCTAGCTTTCTTCTACATTTGATAGTAAGCAAGATGGTCGTGACTTTCATTCTTGTGAGTGACTATTCTTCATCATGACTTACTTTTAACATTGAAAATAAAACAGCTAGAACGTCAGCTAGTTGATTATATTGTTGAGGGGAAGGACATAATGGAAAATGACTTCAACTTTTAGACATTTGTCTAATATGTACATATAAATGAACATCTTCTTATCCCAAATTTTACATTTTTGATTCATCTGGTTGATGATTAGGTCAAATCCCAATATGCTTTCAACATTTCACTTTTGATTTGTAGGCATCTAGAATAGTCATGGTACAAACTTCAAATTCCTCCAAGTGATTGGTATGTTCAAAGTACAATTAGATAATGATAAAAATAAAACGACCTTTCCAGGGGATTAACATGACGTTAACTGCATGTCACAACATATTGAGGTTCATCCAAATAAGAGATTTTATTTTTATCGTTCTCATCCCATTCAGTGGAATTAATAGCATGACTGAAATTATGTAATGAAATCTTAGCAAACTTATTTATAACTGAACTACTTACAAATATGTATGGTACATGGTTAGAATAAGAGAAAGACATATAATGTTGGGTAATAAATGGTTAAATATATGAGGGGTAGAAAGGAAGAGACAACAAAATGCATTTAGTGATATTCATAATATTAAGGAAACAAAAGTGTGTCAATATAATAAAGTATCGTAAGACTATATTTATCAATATTATTGGTGTTGTAGAATTAAAATTCACAAGAGAAACTGATAATATCTTCATTGTCGACTTTGCCCCTTGGATAGACTCATTAAATATATGCAATATCATCAATGTCTTCCACATAATGTTTAGTCGAGGTTTTTTTCAATTGTCCTTGAAGGTTCACACAAGACTTGATATTTTTCTTTAGATTGGTGAATTTTTTTCATGACATTAAAGTAGTAAGCGATAATGATGAAAGTTCAACACAGACGACCCAACTTCTAGAAGTTCACCTGTGGTGAAAAGTCAAAAAA
>NC_021167.2:24386556-24390538 GCF_000331145.2 Cicer arietinum
GAGTCGCCACCAATTTTATTTTTATTAAAGGAAAAATTGGATAAAACCTAAAATAATATTTTTGAATCAAAAATTTGGATTCGGGAGTCGATTACGAGTAGGGAAGTATTATCGCCCTACAACGTCCGTTAAAACGGTTACCCTATAATTAATTATATACAAACTATTTATTTATTTATTTATTTATTTATTTATTTATTGACAAGGGAAAAACCTTGCTCCTACGTATCCCCAGGTGCAATAGGGAAATCAAAACTCACGTAGTTCTTGGGTAGAAAATATTTATGTGTTGACCGATTTTATTATTATTTTTATTTATATATGTATCAAAAAATAAAAATAAAAATGTAATAATAGTAATAATGATGATAATAATAATAATAATAATAATAATAATAATAATAATAATAATTATTCATGGATTATATCTTCTATATTTGTTTTAAAGTAAAGAAAAAAAATTAATTCTTCTTTAAAAAAAATAACGTAATGTGGCGGTATGTGAACGAGACAGATAGGCACGACGGTGAAATAATCTGTTAAATTATTTGCTCGTACGTTGTCGGATATGTCGCGAAACAAAGGCCACCCACGATTGAGAGTGAGTAATATGGTGCGGCGAGCGAGGATGAATTTCATCCGACGGCCGCGACCATTAATTCTAATCCTAAGGGTGAAAACATTTATCTGTTGTTATGATTTTTTTAGTTGATAAAGACGTATTATGAATATTATATTACAATATGGTGAAATTTATTTTCTCGGCCTATAAACATCAATTAGTTATATTTTTTTATTATTATGTTTTGTGTTGCAAAGAAAACAATTTTAGGATTAAACGATTCTTTAAAAAAATAAAAGCTTTACACATGAGTTTACTTTTTACAAACAGGAAAAAAATAGAAAGCGAAATAAAATATATAAAAAAAAGGATGCAAAAACAAAACAAAAGACTAATAAGCAGAAAATTAGAGAGGAAAAAAAAATATAAGAAAAATGATACCTTACTCCTGAATTGTTGTTTTGCTAGACCGATTGTTTTAAGACCAGCTTTTTTCCTTCTCTTTTGCCAACTAATCTCTCTCTTTTTTATGTGCTTTCAATTTGTGTTTTCAATTGTGCTCCTCTTTGTCTTCTTGTGGCCGACTATTTATAGACTTTTTGGTATAGATTTCAAAAGACAAAAGAATAATTGTCAATTGATTACCATTAATCTATTTTTGTTGGTTTCTTTTCTTTTAATTGGCCACAATTATACCGATTCTTATTGCTATTGATTCATTTCTTCGGTTTTCTTTTTTATTCAATTGATCACCATTATTCTGATTTTTATGACCATCAATCAATTTTTTCAAAAGACAAAAGAATAATTGTCAATTGATTACCATTAATCTATTTTTGTTGGTTTCTTTTCTTTTAATTGGCCACAATTATACCGATTCTTATTGCTATTGATTCATTTCTTCGGTTTTCTTTTTTATTCAATTGATCACCATTATTCTGATTTTTATGACCATCAATTAATTTCTTTTTGGTTTTTTTTTTTCCATTTATTTTGATCATCATTGCATCGATTTTTATGACCATCAGTTCATTTCTTTTCCATTTCCTTTATTTTTATTTCCTATTATTACTTTTATATTTTAGAAAATAGTCTGAACAAGAATTAGAGGCAAACAAGAACCGAAAACACTTGTGATCGCTAAAAGCTTATATCCCTAATTATTTATTTATATATTTATTATTATTATTATTATTATTATTATTTCCTTTTTTAATAAAAAGTAAAAAATCGGACAAAATTAGGTGTCAACACCTTAATTATACTTTGCTTAAAAAATTGTTACAACAACAATGTAAAACCCAGCTAAGATTAGTGCGAAACAATACAAGATCTAGAGTTCGATTTTGTCTAATGAACATAAATCTCCACCGATTTAGCTATAAATTGGGATCAAAAAATGAAAGAGAAGGAAGGGATTTTGGAGAGATTAGAAAAGCAATCACAAGAAAACATTGGGAATTTTTTATTCCTTACTTTTTTTGTTTTCTAAAAAAAACAATAGAAAGAGGGAGTGTTACCACTAAGAATAACAAATAGAAAGAAGATCTAACAATCAGATTGCTTCCCATCAACCATAGCCTTCAAGCCAATTCCAACAAAAACCGACGAAGGGGGTATTTTCTCATTCTTTTACGTCTCTTGTTCAAGCTGTATAATGTTGAAGGTTAAAATTTTGTTTTGATAGATATGAATGAATTTGGTTTTGTGCTTAATTTTGGATGTATGGAGTTTTGTTGCTACTGTGAAACTTTGTTTTGTTTTGTTGATCCCCTTTTGAAATTTGCTTGCTTGTGTTGTCTGATGCTGCATCTTACACGTGATAAAGCTTTATCTATATTCATGCCAGGCTGTATTACATTTATTAATAATAATAATAATAATAATAATAATAATAATAATAATAATAATAATAATAATAATAATAATAATAATAATAATAATAATAATAATAATAATAATAAGAATAATAATAATAAGAACAAGAACAACAACGACAACGACAACGACAACGACTCCTTCTCGTTTTCTTTCACATTCTTCTCGCCTTCATCCACAACAACGATGTACAGTATTTTACCAACCTTAAAAGCAACCATCCTTGTAACACAATCTACATTAATCAATTAAAGAGGATCGATCATTCATGATACACATTATTAGTTAATAAAGAGAAATTAAGAACAATGAAAAACCTGAAAAAGAGAGAATGGAAAAAAGAAGAGAGGGTTAGAGAAAGAGAAAACGATAGGGTTTGTTGGAAGCCTAAGGAACCGCCATTCTGAAATGCGGTTTACTTTGGAGACTGCTTGTTTTTGATGTTACCGATCTCGTCATTTATCTCTTTCTTCTTTATTTTCTTTTTACTCAACTTCTCTCTCTATGTCATATTTCATTTCAAGCATCTCTATGTGTTTGGTTTTCTTCTCTGTAAATCAAAAATATTTCTAAATGACAAATTTGAAGAAGTTGGATTAAGTACAGAAAGTTACAGTAATTAACAATTGTAACCCTAAATTTTTTGAAAAGGTTAAATTTATAAACGACAAAATTGTATTTTTGATATAGTTAAAAATTCTTAAATAATTATTATTTAGCAAAATATAAATAATTATTATTATTTAAAATAGTCAATTATTTAATTATTAGTATTTGTATTTTATGTCAACTTAGTTATTTAATAAGATAAAATTGTGGTTCCAAAAATCAATCTCAAGTGATAAACGAGAGATATAAGTGAGTTTGATCTGAAATTCGAAGATTTTGTTTATCGCAGCCACTGCAACCACAACAAACAATGTTTTTGTTTTCAACTAGGTTAAGGTTTGTTTCTCTTTTCATTCCCAAAAAGTTTCTTCCTTTTAATTTCATTCCTTCTTTTTGTTTCTCAGCTTCAACCCTATTCCCTCAATTCAATAATCCTCATCTTGACAATGCCAATTCATTGTTCAATTCTTTGCTCCATAACAATCCTACCCCACCACCCATTGAATTTGGCAAGATTTTAGGTTCCATTGTGAAAGCTAAGCATTACTCAATCGCTATTTCCCTTTCTCAACAAATGGAACTAAGGGGAATCAACCCTGACTTTGTAACTTGCAATCTCTTAATCAATTGTTTATGCCAATTGGGTCATATCACTTTTGCTTTCTCTGTTTTCTCAAAGATTCTCAAAAGGGGTTATCATCCTGATACAATAACTTTTACCACACTCATCAAGGGTTTTTGTCTTAAAGGTGAGGTTCATAAAGCATTGCACTTTCATGACAAGGTGGTAGCACAAGGATTTCAGTTGAATCAAGTTAGTTACGGGACTTTGATCAACGGGTTATGTAAAGTTGGAGAAACAAGAGCAGCTCTAGAGTTGCTGAGACGAGTTGATGGGAAATTGGTTCACCCAGATGTGGTAATGTACAACAC
>NC_021167.2:24391576-24398998 GCF_000331145.2 Cicer arietinum
GATATACTGTTTTGGAATCTTTACAAATACAAAGGTAGAATACATGTGAAATCTGATGGAGTTCATGGATATAAGTTTGCTTGTTTAGGCCTAAAAGCAAGGTCCATAATATTTAGGGAGAATGTATGATGTGACAGCTGTCCTAGGTTGTTATGATATTCCCCCAATAAAGTAGTGCGTGGGGGAAAACTGTAGGTATGAATGATTGTTATGGCAGTACCTTGTAGGGTCAGGCAGTGATAGACTAACTATTGTCTCTGTTGAGGAGCTTTGCTCTGGAAACTAACCGTGTTACTTCGATATTATCATCGTTCAATAATATCGAAACATTCCATATTTACCTTATATTTTCTGCTAGAATTACTCTGCTCTATCATAGTTAGAATATGCAAGTGCTATTCTTTTTAAATACATCTATAGAGTTGATTTGTTACTATAGTTGATGTTTGTGATCTGGTGTATCTCCTTAGATCAACCAAAACATGTAGCTGCTATGCTAGGACATTTTGCAATAGGATTGAATGGGTTACTTTAGCCAAAAGAACATGCATGGTGACTGGAACACTGGTTTGTACATGGGGGAATTAGCAACACTGGTAACAAGAATATGCCAATTATGTGGTGTAATATCTAGAAAACATTTTATGCATTTTATTTCATCTCAATTATGCTTGCTTAATTTAATGTATTAACAAGCAATCGAAATTTGGAAGGCGTGTTGTATTTGGATCAAGTGGACCGCATTGTAGAGATATAAGTTGGTAACTTGCTACATACATGCATGAAGTGAAATTAAAAAGATTCTACTTTTGTGTGAGTGGCAGTGCAGATGTTTGTGAGGTATACTTTTTTGAACCTTGCTTCTAAGGAAGGTGGAAGAGAGTTAATAAAAGGCTAAGAATGGTCAATAAAGAATAATAACCTACATTCATCACCACTTACGAACACAAAACAAGTGATCAAATATGAATTCTGTTTTTGCTGCATAATTGGTCTTCTGCATATTTAGTGCGTATCAGACTTATATGAGCTGAAATTGATGTCTTAAAAGATCTTTTCATAGTGAAAAGAGATTACTGTTGTTAGTCACTACCAAATTGTTTGAATTAATTCAACAAGATTCATCAAAAAATGACATGAAATAAGCCTACGTGCCAAATTTAAGAGAATTCCAAGTTTGTTTGTGCAACTATCATAATTTGAGAGACCTGGATCCTTGGATGGATGATAGTAGTGCTAGTAGTGATAGTTATTCTACTCCACATTATAGTATTGTTTTGATGCTCCACGGTTAGTTAGCTTCTCTCTTTTATTGTAGAATGCCTAGGAGTCATTAATATTGTTTATTTTTGGTGGATACCCTGCATTGTGCGATTTTTGCAGTGATTTGCATGCCTGTGTGTCAAGTTTATATTTGATATTCAAACCGCAGGTGATCAAATGACTATTTTCCTGCATCTGTAACCGGTACTTGCTCTATCTTTCTACTCAAATTAATACGCGCAAGATATGTTATCAAACACTATTTATAGCCTCGAAGCATTTCTATGTTTTACAAATATATAAGCTGAGATGAGCAGCAGCCCTGAAAGCAAGATTTCCACAAACTACAGAGAACATATTCTTAACTGAAGCCTCCTTTTGTTAAAACTTGCAACATATAATAAATGGAAACATGATTCATGCTTCAACTTTATATATCTTGTAGAAATTAATTAATGGAACATCTCTAATTTCATTTCTCTCATGTAGGAAGCAAATCTAGTCCAGATCCTTCAAGTAAATCAGATTCTATCAAGTTTCTTTGGTCCAATACCATTTAGGAATAGCAAAAGTTTGCAAAAACATCCCAAAGGAAACATTGCAAGGCCTAAAAGTTGAAAATGCACATCTGTTGGAGCTGCATAGAAAGGTATGAGCCCTTATTGAATAGACTCATCACAGATGTTGAGGACTTCACATACCCAAATGCTGGAAAATATTATCTACCATTTCAAAGTTCAAAACCGTAGTTAAATTTTGAAGGAGTTGGAGCTAGTGCGTGCACCTTTGCTAGTACCGAAAAATCGAGGCGGATTTGGAATCTTTAATGTATGAATTGTATTATTTTGAATTATCAATATAGTAAAGGACCGCTGTTTTTTTACCTTATCATGTAAAAAGGATGCAAATCCATTTACATTGCTCTTATTTGATGAGTATTTTAATTTTATTTTTTTTTTTTTTATATTTGTACACTTGAGTTTCCATTAATGTTTGTTTCCATTCATTGAACTATTACGTGGATCGTATAAATAGTTTAAACTACGGAGTATTCCACTTATACTTTTATGTATTTTCTCTTTTAGGTCTCAATTATCACTTGTGAGCAGACCAATGTTCTATGTCTTGCTCCAGCAAATTATGAACATGGTAATGATATTGTATAAAGAATATTGTATATTATAAGTAATTTTTAATTAAATTTCAATACTATTTTACTTTTAAAATACTCTTCATTTAATTTATGAGATCAAAGAAAACTAATTGCACTTTGTTATTTATTTTAATAAGCTTGAAGTTAGATACTTTTGCTTTATATTTAAAGCTAGGAGGAGAGTATAGTGTAATTTAAAACTTATTGAGTATTTTCACCAAAGTTTATTTTGTGTGAATGATATATAAATATACATTGAACATTGCTATTTCTTAGGAAGAGTTTAAACCAAAAAGAGAATAATGCATAAAAATAAGAAATTTAACTAATTAGATTCTTATTAAACATATATGAAACGAAGAGTGGGTGGTCATTACTTGTAACTTGAAAATGTGACACTGCTATATAAAATTTTTGTTTTTGTTTTTTTTTTCAAACTTCTCATAACAATAATCATTTTTCATTTACATTAGCACCAAAATGAAAGTAGTCATCAATGAATGCCTATCAGAAAAGATAATAAAGATGATATTTTTAATTTGGCTATGTTCTTTTTCATTTCTATGTGACACTTCTATGTTGTTTTGTTTCAATCAATGATTCTCAAAACCAAATTGTTAAATAGTTTTATTTTCCAACAACATGGATCCTTGCCTAGAAATTATGTATTATTTTTTTAACTAACAAAATGAATATATTAAAAAAATATTCTTAGCAGAGGAGATAAGTAGAAAAAAAAAGCAAAAAAAAAAATTTACAATTTTTTTATCAATGTTTCTACCCACACCACTAACATTACTACCCACACCCCCTCAAATTTGTAAAAAACCCAAAATACCATTTGATATTTATCATATTTTTTATAATTTTACTAACTCATAACTCACTTTCATCAACATTCATCACATCTCAGGACTCACATGTCAAAAAATCACCATACATCACCAACTCTGCCTCGTAATCATTTAAACTCACATAACTCACTCATAACTTATACCATCAATTTCTTCATCACATTGTGGTTAAAGTGACCTAAAAATATATGTTTGTTGGTATGTTTCTGAGTTCAAATTTTTTTTTCTTCTAAATCTTAGGATTATACGTGAACTCAGTTCATGTACGTTGTATTGCTACGTGAACTAAATTCACGTACGTTAAAAAAAAAGTAAAAATATCAGAATTTACGCAATCTTAATTCACGTACATGCACGTGATTTAAGATTGCGTAATCAATAAAGTTTGAAAATTCAACATCTCAGTATTTACGTGATCTTAATTCACGTACGTATATGTGAATTAAGATTGCGAAATGATTGAAAATTAAACCATTTACGTGAACTCAATTTCACGTACGTATAGGTGAATTCAATTCAGCTAAACGTACGTGAACTCAGTTCGCATAAACTTACGTGAAATTAAGTTCATGTAAATGTTAGCAAAATTCTGAACATGATTAATGATGATTGATGATGATTAATGATGATGATTAATGAAGATTAGCAATGATTGATGATGATTAATGAAGATTAATGATGATTATTGATGATGATTAATGATGATTTATGAAAATGGTTAATGATGATGATGGTTAATGTTGAAGAAAAGAAAGAAGATGAAGAAGTTGTTGAATGAAGATGAAGATGACGAAGAGGAAGAAGGGAAGGATAATTTGGAAATTATGATTTTTTTAAACATTTGAGGGGTATGGGTAGTAAATTAGGATGTGTTGGTAGCAAAATTGTTTTTTTATTGTATAATTAAAATAAATAAAAAATACAAACTAAAAGTGAAAAATTAATCAGAAGTTATATCAATATGCATTAAGAGTTGAGAAGGCCATTTTATATTCATAACAAAGTTTTTATGAAATCTAAATAGGATTAAAAATAAATAATTTCTTTTATTTACTAAGGAATAATAATTTCGATATTTTGAAATTTGACAAAAAAATTTAAAAAATACAATCGATCAAGTACTCTTTCTATTAAGATTTAAACTCATATTTTCTAAAATAATTTATTATTAATTTAACTATTTAAGTTTAATCATTTAATTATATTAAAAACATAGCATACATTTATAATTTATAGAAATTAAATTCATTTTGAATTTAATTGGTATATATAATGTTAGTACAAATATCTTTGATACAAAAGCTTGTTTTTTTCTCAATTTAATAATGAGAAAAAGTTTTTTTTTTTTTTTTTAGGCAACAACTCTAAATTCTTGTTAAAACAAGGAAATTGACATTGAAGCTTTATAACGTGAAGGGAGAATCTGCTTCCAAACACAATTTGTTGACTGTGACAGACACCAATGTCAATTTCAAGGTTTAGGTATGTTGCTGCTGTTTTTGTTTTTATTCCAAAGTTTACTCCTTTTCAATTTCCAAAACACTATTTTTCAACCCTAAACCCTCAATTTGATAATGTTAATCATCTGGATGCTGCTTCATTGTTCAATCGTTTGCTCCATAAGAATCCTACCCCACCACCCATTGAATTTGGCAAGATTTTAGGTTCCATTGTGAAAACTAAGCATTACTCAATTGCTATTTCCCTTTCTCAACAAATGGAAATTAGGGGAATTCACCCTGACTTAGTAAATTGCAATCTCTTAATCAATTGTTTTTGCCAATTGGGTCATATCACTTTTGCTTTCTCTGTTTTCTCAAAGATTCTCAAAAGGGGTTATCACCCAAATACAATAACTTTTACCACACTCATCAAGGGTTTTTGTCTCAAAGGTGAGGTTCATAAAGCATTGCACTTTCATGACAAGGTGGTAGCACAAGGATTTCAGTTGAATCAAGTTAGTTACGGCACTTTGATCAACGGGTTATGTAAAGTCGGAGAAACAATAGAAGCTCTAGAGTTGTTGAGACGAGTTGAAGGGAAATTGGTTCAACCTAATGTGGTAATGTACAACACGATTATTGATAGTATGTGCAAAGATAAACTTGTTTATGATGCATGTGATTTATATTCTGAAATGGTTGTCAAGAGAATTTCTCCTAATGTTGTCACTTACATGGCTTTTGCATCATGGGTCAATTGAAAGAAGGAATTGATTTGTTAAAAAAAATGACATTGGAAAACATCAACCCAAATGTGTATACTTTTAGTATATTGGTTGATGCTTTTTGTAAGGAAGGGAAGTTAAAAGAAGCTAAAAATGTGTTTCTTGTGATGATGAAAAAAGACATAAAACCTGATATTTTTACTTATAGCTCTTTAATAAATGGATATTGCCTCGTTAATAAAGTGAACAAGGCTAAGAGTATACTCAACATTATGGCCCAAATGGGAGTGGCTCCTGACGTTACGAGCTACACTACTGTGATTAATGGACTCTGTAAGATTAAAATGGTGGATGAAGCCATGAACCTCTTCAAAGAAATGCAGTCCAGAAAAATTGTTCCTAATGTTGTAACTTACAGTTCCCTCATTGATGGTTTGTGCAAATCAGGGAGAATTACATATGCTTTGGAGCTTGTTTGTGAGATGCATGATAGGGGCCAACCACCTAATATATATACTTACAGTTCTATATTGGATGCTTTATGCAAAAGCCATGATGTTGACAAGGCAATTGCATTATTGAAAAAATTTAAAGACTTGGGTATTCAACCAAATATGTGCACATATAATATTCTTCTCAATGGATTGTGTAAAAGTGGACGAATAAAGGATTCACAAAAGATTTTTGAATATCTTTTGGTCAAAGGCTACAATCTTGATGTCTATGCATATACCATTATGATACAAGGGTTTTGTAACAAGGGCTTGTTGGACGAAGCGTTGGATCTTGGGTATTCAACCAAATATGCCCACGTATACTATTCTTCTCAACGGATTGTGTAAAGGTGGAAGAATAGAGGATTCACAAAAGATTTTTGAAGATCTCTTGGTCAAAGGCTACAATCTAAATGTCTATATATATAATGTTATGATCCAAGGGTTTTGTAACAAGGGCTTGTTGGACAAAGCGTTGGATTTGTTCTCAAAAATGAAAGTGAATGGCTGCGTTCCAAATGCTGTAACTTATGAAATAATAATTTTTTCCCTCTTTGAAAAAGATGAAAATGAAAAAGCAGAGAAACTACTTCGGGAAATGATTGTGATAGGTCTTCTTTAAGACCGAAACTAGGTAAGATATTTTTCTATTTAAACATTATTATTTTGAATCAATGTTTCAACATTATTTTATCATTTCAATCAATTCTTTTTGATTCTTTGCTGCCATTCCTGATATACTGTTTTGGAATCTTTACAAATACAAAGGTAGAATACATGTGAAATCTGATGGGGATCTTGGATATAAGTTTGCTTGTTTAGGCCTAAAAGTCAGGTCCATAATATTTAGGGGAAAAGGGTTAGTTAGCTAGAGAAGTAGAACATTGTGAATGCTGATTGTAAAATTCTCAATACTAGTATTTATAGTTCCTTTTTTCAACTGTTTTTTTTATCCCTTATCCTTTAAATGGGTTACATGTTCAATGAACATCATTTAGATTCGTATTGAGATCAAATTGTCCTCATTGTATAGATTACAATGAAAACCATATTAGAGATATAACTTATATACCTTTGTTTCTGCATTTCCTATTGACAAATAAATTTCCAATTGATTTCTGTTTCCTTTTACGGAACCTCGAATGATTGCCAATGCATTTGTGGTAGTCCTGACTTCTGTTGTTTGTCTCCTTTTCTGTCTAAATATATCGAGAACTTATTTTGGACTCAGGACATACATCTTACAAGCATGTGAGTCTAATTCAGCAGATATATCTCAAGAAACTGATGATTGTGTTGAATGCTGCAAATTTCAATATAAATAGTCAAAAACTCAACATTATAGGTGTCTTTAATGCTATGAATTCATGGGATTGTGAAGAACAAAATAAGTCAAACTATGTCTTTCACCTCCCATAAATCTCTTGCATCAACTGTGTCTTTAATGCTATGTCTCTGTCAAGTGTTCAGTAAAGCATGGATCTGATGCAA
>NC_021167.2:24399750-24401330 GCF_000331145.2 Cicer arietinum
TTTATATTGTAAGTGCATATGCATTAAATTTCATGTAGAGAAAATGTGAATTTTGTGCTGATTGAAAGTATACTTTAGCACAAAATATGAATTTTGTGCTGTTTAAAAAATTCAGGCTCACAAAATATGAGAACAAGTGAAGTTTGTGCAGTTTAAAAAAAATTCAGGCTCACTTGAAAATTTAAAATTAAGACTATTTTATAAAACTTCAAAATTATTTTGAACCAATTTATGAAGATTAACACTAAGACCACTTATATATTATAAAAAAATGTTAATATATATTACCTGTGAGTCTCGATTAAGTTCACCCCAACAATCATCTAAAAGTTAATAAAAATACATCAATACTATTTCATTATAAATGCATTAATAAATTTTATAGAAGAAAAATGAATAGAAATGCAACAATAACAATGATAATATAAACTATACAAAATGTTGTCCAAATAATTAATTAGTTCAAATAAATATTTTAACTTTAATTTTTTAAATCATTATCAATTGTTTTGAACATATCTAAAAAATGTGATAGAAAATTACAATAAAATCATATTAAAGATGATTACTTTTTAGTTTTTCTAATGTGCATAGGTAAAACCATCTTGCACCATGCATGAGTTTATCTTCTACCATTAATCATTAAGTCTCGTAATATCTCATTTGGCCGAATCATTAAACTTATTAATCCAATAGTCGATAAAAGTTTTGTGTATGATGCAGAGCTTGTCTCACTTGTGTAACATAACATTTGTCTACTTCTAATATATCATTTAATAACTATTATCTACTAATCATCTTTGATTTTAAATTCAAAGAGTAATGTTTATAAAGTTAAAGTACAATTTAATCTTAATTTAATATATTAAATATTAATATATTAAATGCTCATGCGCAAAGCGCGGGCTAATATCTAGTTAACTATAGTGTAGTACATTGTTTTATTGGTACAATTATGATTCCTTTTAAAGTTGTTTGGTATTTTTATTTATGTTTAGGTTTTTTTTTATCAATTTATTTATATTTAGGTTGAATTACATTTTTTGTCTCCCTATTTTATCTCATTCATGAAATTAGCTCCATATTTCATTTACAATGTGTCATATTTTTAATTTTAAATGATGTGTCAAATAACCTAAAGATATAGATGGCAAATTTAATGCCATTATTTCATTATGTTGAATTAAAAAAAAAATTACAACATTTAAAAATAAACATTTTATTATAAAACACAAGTTACAAAATTACAAAAATCAGAATTGAATCAAAAAATACCCAAGTTAGAAAGTCATGAACCCTAGACACATTTCTTGTAATTTATCCGGTGAATAATTATGTCAGTAGCCAAAGCGATGAGATGAATTGATATTGGGATGTAGACGGTAGACTTAATGTTCCACATAAAATTTACCAAATTGATTAAAAGTTTGGGATATAGAAACATCAAACGTTTTGTGATACCAACATCTCAAGTACTCGTTTGCACATGGACTAAGATCTCTCAACACATATGCTAATGTAGTAAATTTGCAAAAGATATCAAAAGGTACAAGGTATTTGAAGTCTTTGTGGAGCACAAT
>NC_021167.2:24401393-24427437 GCF_000331145.2 Cicer arietinum
AATATCTAGTTAACTATAGTGTAGTACATTGTTTTATTGGTACAATTATATTCCTTTTAAAGTTGTTTGGTATTTTTATTTATGTTTAGGTTTTTTTTTTTATCAATTTATTTATATTTAGGTTGAATTACACTTTTGGTCTCCCTATTTTATCTCATTCATGAAATTAGCTCCATATTTCATTTACAATGTGTCATATTTTTAATTTTAAATGATGTGTCAAATAACCTAAAGACATAGATGGCAAATTTAATGCCATTATTTTTTTATGTTGAATTAAAAAAAAAAACATTACAACATTTAAAAATAAACATTTTATTATAAAACACAAGTTACAAAATTACAAAAATCAGAATTGAATCAAAAAATACCCAAGTTAGAAAGTCATGAACCCTAGACACATTTCTTGTAATTTATCCGGTGAATAATTATGTCAGTAGCCAAAGCGATGAGATGAATTGATATTGGGATGTAGACGGTAGACTTAATGTTCCACATAAAATTTACCAAATTGATTAAAAGTTTGGGATATAGAAACATCAAACGTTTTGTGATACCAACATCTCAAGTACTCGTTTGCACATGGACTAAGATCTCTCAACACATATGCTAATGTAGTAAATTTGCAAAAGATATCAAAAGGTACAAGGTATTTGAAGTCTTTGTGGAGCACAATGTAAACAATCCAATTATTACTAATGAAAATACACCTGGGGGAAAGGGGAAGAAGAGTTTTCAGCTTGCATGCTTCGCTCTCACTCTACTTCAGATGCAACATATAACATATTAGCATTTCATTTGGCACTTGTTTGCAACTTCCAATTCACTAGCAACCTTCAATGATGAACAAATTTAACTAAGCTTCAAATGAAGCATCAAGATAACCACAAAACATGGAAGAAAAACATTATTCACTTAACAATCCTAACCATATCACAAAGTGACACAAATCAAACAAACCCCTTCAAAAGAAAATAAAATAAAAATTTACATTTTCATAATAGTCTAAAATACAAAATAGAAGTGGATATGAACTATGAAGTATGAACACCTTTGAGGTTAAACATGTCAGTATCCGACACCCGTATGATACCTAAAATAAGTGTTCCAAAAATAAAACTTATTTTCTTCACTTCGACACACCTTTAACCCCTTGGACACATCTCAAACACAACTACAGGGGTTAAAGTTGTGTCAAAGCAATGATGGGGGTTAAAAACATGAAATTTAATTACAACAAGTTTATTTTTTCCGGAAGTAGATGAATCCATGAAGGTGAAAAACTATCATATATGTATCGGTGTCGGTGTCCTGTATCTTTTAAATTAGTAGTATCGAAGTATTGGTCGTATTAGGTGTCCATGTCGCAGTCTATATATCTTTTAAACCATCTTTCATGTCATCCATATAGATTGCTTCAATTTTAAGCACTAAGTCTACGATTTAACACCACATGTAACCAAAATCTGCAATTATGCAGAAAATAGAAGCATGCTTCCTATAAGCATTCAAGATCTAAACTCTAAGTTGTGTTCCTCACAACAATTTCATGACCTTTCCAACTCTCAATACTTCTCTTTAACACATATTCTACTCATTACACATCAATTTAAATGCCAAGCTTGTGCCTGAACAATAGTTCAGTTAATGACAGAACCACATGAGATAAAAGCAGGTTTACTCCACATGAGATAAAATGAGAGTATAAGATATTGGCTAGAGCAAATGCAATACAATTTGTAAAATCCCAACCCAACAATATTTCCAAGATAGAACTGTAAGTGGGTATATTAGGTGGTTGAACTTTATCATGCATCCGATTAACAAACTCCAAATCATATGAGATTCTCCTAAATTTGAGCAAACTATCAATAAGAGAATTGTAAGTTACCATATCAATAATGAATTTTTTGCATTGCATTTCTTTAATCCATTAGAGTGTGGACAAAAGTAACTACTTGGTCATTTGAATCTTTAGTATCACAATCAGAGGCAGTACGCCTTCATCATATTATGTTTCTGAGTCGTGTGTAGAACGTGTCTTTAGAGTCAATTTCCAGAGTTGTGACTTCTATCATAGTTAGATTCGTTGACTTTTTATGTTCAATTGACTTTTTCATGTTGCGTCAACTTTTTCATGTGACGTCGACTTTTTCATCATAAACATTGTGAAAGGCAGACTATCAATCACGAAGTGCCCATGATAAAACAACTCACATACATTGTATCGTAGTTGTCCTGCACCGTAGAAAGCCGTTCTAGAATTACACCATCAATATGGCATACGAATGACTAGCACTCGTAATATGGTACTAAGACCACTCAAAAGAAAGAGAAGAAGTGAGAAAGAAAGGGGGAGAAGAGAGAAAAGATGTGGAGAGCTTTTGGTGTGCTTTTCCAACTAAGGAGAACCCTATATTTATAGAGAAAATATGCAACTAGATTAGAGAAAAAAAAAAAAGCGATCCATTAGGTTTGATACATTAAACGTGCGCTCTAATCTTTAGGTTTTTTTACCACATAAACGTGCGCTCCAATCTGATAAGCGTTTCCACCAAGAAACGATAAAATAGCTAGGGTTTGATCAGAGAACTGACGCTCGAAATTGGAGGCAAGGAACTGATTGGATCAAATGCTGAATGTTGACTCGGTGAAGGGCAATTATGTAATTAATGTATCAATGAAAGATAAAAATACAAACATTCATTTAAAATTAAATAAATAAATAATTTATTAATTTTTCATACCACCACCTTGGAGCACACCCCAAGTTTCATACCTCCATCTTATAAACACTACTAGTATATGTTATCACTCTTAGGTGGGACTTCCTTATTTTTTAATTCACACCAACACTAACTCTCATTAATGTCATCATTATTTTCAACAATCTTCCATAAATATCATCAATTTCCAACAGAGGCAGATTATGAGAGTCAAATCCTTAGACTGATACTTAGAGACAAAAGGCAAAGAAAATTTGTAGAGTCTCTAATGATCAAGTTTCATAGATAAAGAGGTCTTTGGAAATTCGCAAAGGTTGAAGCACGCAGAGGCATTTACTCCTCAGTTTCTAGGCACTATTCTTTTTCTTTTGGCTATGTTGTTTTGTTTCAAGGAATGATTCTCAAAACCAAATTGTTAAATAGTTCTATTTTCCAACAACATGGATCCTGCCTAGGAATTATGTATTTTCTTTTAACTTGGCAAAATGAATATATTAAAATAAAATAAAAACATTTTAAGCACAAGAGATGCTTAGAACAAGAACAAAAGAAAGTGTAAACATTTTTTTTTGTATGATTGAAAAACAAACTAGAAACACAAACTAAGTCAATGCATATTAACCAAAAGCTATGTCAATGCATATTAAGGATTGAAAGCACCATTGATTATATTCATAACAAAATCCTTTTACATACAATTTGATCAATATAACGCCCTAAATTTTGTATTAAACTATTTTATTAAAGAAATAGAATTTTAAATAATTAATTTAGCATTAAAATTATTTCAGAATATATGTTGATTAATTTTAAGATTATTTTTTATATATATGTGTTTTCTATTATGTGCTAATTTTGTACATATTAGACTAAATGAGTGATATAAATAACAAATATTAAATTTTATTTTTTAAATACTTTTCTAAAAATAATAGTATACTAGTGTACATATTTTAAAGAATAAAATTTTAGACAATTTTACGTGTATATGTGCGTTCGTAGTCAATGTGATATTTTTTTTTGTAGGTTTGACTAATGTTAAGTGTGCACATAATTATATTTAATTATTTTTAAATATATCTTATTTTAATTATTTATTTTACAAATAATTATCTTCAAATATTAGTAATATTGATATTGATTTTCTTTATTTTTATATAGTTGCTATGGTATGATGATTTTAGACATATTTATTGTGATTTAGTAATTAATATAAATTGTTAGTGTTATATTTATTTATTTATTTTATCATTTTGACTATTCTAAAAAGATGATATATTTCTATATAATTATTTTGAAAAATATGATAGTAATAATTATAGCTAATGATGTGATCTCAGTCTATGGATTCAAATGATTTTATATATTAAAAAATTGAAATCAAGGTCAATGATTTTTGCCAACTCATAGAGTTTCCTTGCTAATGGATTGTGTTGGAAATTGTGGTTCTTTACTTTAACAAGCATGACACAAAATAAACAAGTTGGTTTGTAATTCAGGTTGCCAAATTTAAAGCAGAAATTTAGGGTGAGTGAGAACATAGAATTAGAAATTTAGATAATATATATATCACTCATGACTTGCTTAAGGGTGAGTGAGAACATAGAATTAGAAATTTAGTCTAACCCTTGAGCTGGTTCTGTGGACACTTCAATTGAAAGTTTGAAACCACTTGTTTATAATGTATCCTAGCTAGATTTCCTAGTCATTTCTTTGATATAAATTAATATTTTTTTTCTTCTTTGGTGAGCAAATATTGAAAAGCAAAAGTCAGAGTTCTTAATTCTGCCAGAGGTCATTGGTATGCTAAGATATTTCTCAATGTGCGTGTGATGGTTGAAATGCACAATAGATTCAAATTATCTACCTTGACTCTAAAAGTTTTTCCTGTCTCAAGTCTTTCTTAATTTCTTTTTTACTTAAGAAATCAAAAATATCCATTCGTTCAAATTGATAAAATATATCGATATAATATAAATTTATAGTCACTAAAATTAAAAATGATGAATTCGAGAATAATCTCACGACATTGAACTTAATAGCACAAACTACAACATAACACAAAATGACAATATGTATATAAATATTTAATGTTGATGACGTCAAAGTCATCGATTGAAATTGTAATAGATCGAAACTACTCTATCAATCTGAATCAAACGGATACCGCAACTAAACGAAAAAAATAAAAAAACGTCACATCAATACGATGAATAAAATAATATCGCTATTGAATGGTAAAATTACAAACAAAAAAAACAAAAGTTTCTTAATTATTAATAGTACTCCCCCGCTTTAAAATAATATATATATATATATATATATATATATATATATATATATTATTCTATTTTAATATATATTACAAAAAAAAAAAAATCTTTTTTTAAATGACAAATATTAATATGTTAGTGTTATGTTTTATAAAACACTCAACTTTCTTATCACGCCATTGTTTAACTCCTCCAAACATCCCTTATATATAACCTCTGCAAATATATTAACATGGACATACAATCCGAATAAAATAAATACTGTTATACTAAAATAAATTAAAACAACATTTATTTATGAGAACATTTTATTTCCCAATCCCAAAAAAATAAATGGAATAGAAAGAGTACTATATATATATATATAAATTAATCTTGAAGTACAACTTTAACTTTTTAATTAAAAACACTCAAATGAGATGATTTTAGTCTCTTACATCTTTATTAATGATTTTGAGTTTGAATTTAACAAATAAATATCTAATAACATTAAAAATCTTATTCATTCATATATTAGAATTTTTCACAAGAAAAATCAAACTCAATAATCTTTATAAAACGCACTTATAATTTTTTTTTCATTGAAAAAACTAAATTGATCAAACCTCCTTAAACTTAACTTTAAAAGGAATATTAGTGAGAGCCAAACGCATTTCTCTATCTTTATACACATAAATACCAATATCTTTACATACATGTTTGCAAGAAGGACACACATAGGGACAATAAACCAACTTATAAGCATCCTCGTACTTCTCAATCTTGAACCAACTTTGGATTGTTTTTGAACTTGGGTAGCCCAATACACCACCAAGAGTCACAAATGTTTCTTCCTTAGAAGAAGGATCAATCTTCCACACTATAGAATGATGAGGACACCTAGAGTCATAATTAGCAAGCATAATATTGAGATCAATTGAGACACGAATGACACCTTTAATAGGTGCAAATCTAAGTGGTAAACCTTGACTATGTTTGTCAACTACTACATGAAGAGGACAAGATTCACCATTAGTTTCTAGGTCAATGAATCCACCATTCGCCGGAATGATGTAGTAATCGGCATCCACTCGAAGCTTCTTCCCCGATGTGTCGAGGACATGATCGGGCGAAGCTTTAGCGGATCCAAGTAGTGGTTGTGAGGACAAGGCAAAGAGAAGGAAAAATGCTAGTATTGTTGTGATCTTCATTGTTTTGTGTTTGTTTTTGCAATGAATGGAATTGATGGGAGATATCATCAACTATTTATAGTTCCTAATTTGAGGTCAATGATTTGGACAATACAATTGCTAACATTATTATATAATTGTTTATTTGAAATTGCATTTAAGAATTGTGTCTTCAAAATCTATAATGTTCTATCTTAATGTCTCTTTAACCCAAGTCTTTGATTTGAGTCGTGACGTGTGTAGCAAACAATGTGTATTACCCATAACAAACGAATTTTTTATATATTTTACTTTAAATTATTATAAATAGACGATTATGTCTCCAAATATTTCCTAGCAATAATTGTAAAATATTCAACTTCTATTATAATATACTTTTATAAACCGACTTAGAAATTTAACGCGTCTAAAAAATATAACATAGATTTATGGTTATAGCTAATTTTATAAATATTAGTAAATAACGTTCATCTTACGTATTGATATGATGCAACCATGTGATGTGGAGTTGGTATATCAATATCCAATAGGTAACTTGAGTGTCATTTGGTGAAAAACATACGACTTTAGAAAAGTTAGTAAGTCTTAGTTTTATTATTTTTAAATTAAATTTTTTATTTTAGATTTGAATTCGAATTATTAAATTAAGGCTTAATTGCAGTTTTAGTCTCCCAATTTTTAACTAAATCGCGAAAATAATTTCCCCATTTTGTTTCTCTCCAATTTTGGTTTCTGAATTTTGGTCTAAAACTTGATGAAATTTCATTTTTTTTTTTTTGCATTTATTTAAGTCACACAATGCTTCAAGATATCATTTGCAACAATTATACCTGAAATATATGATCATAAATAGTACGACTTTAAAAAATGAAATTTCATCAAGTTTTGGACTAAAATTCTGTTTGGGGACCCTAAACTAGAGAGAAACAAAATGGGGGACTACTTTCACAATTCAGCTAAAATAGAGGGACCAAAACTGCAATTAAACATTAAATTAATTATAGTGAATTTATTATCTTATTTAAAATAAGTAAAAAATTAAATAAAAAGTATAAAGTATTAAATATATGTATATTTTTTATTTTTTTACTTTAACTACCTACCGCATACAATATATAGTTTTTATAAAATAATATAGTGTCTATCTTCTATTTTTCAGTTGTAGATTTTATCCATAAGCTACTTTTTTATCTTTGTTATCAACCCTTCTCAATATTTTCTCATCACAAATTTTATTGGTACATATTTTTCCACAGTGGACCCTATTCACAACTTCCAAAACCAAGTTAATTTATAGATTTAAAAAAGTGGAACGTTTATTTTGTGAGGTGACGATTGGAAGGTCTCACTAAAAGACTATATTTGTCTCGTTTTTCTTTTTTTTTTTTCTTTCTTTTTTTATTTAATTATAAAAATACAACATTTAATTAGTATCTTGCAAAATTATATCTAGATATTTATGTCTTATGAGACTTTGTAAATGTCTCGTTTGTTCATTAATTCTTAAGCCCAATAAATAAGTCAAATCACATTTGCTTTTAAAGAAAAACAAATTTTTTATCCATTAAAACAACACTTAGTATAGAATAGAAGAGGTGTATATAAATTAGTCTCGAAGAACAACTTAATTATGTGTTTAAATAAAAGAACACTTTGATGAAATTATAGATTTTCTTTCAACTTAATTTTTGAGTTTGATCATTAGAAAGCAATAACATTGAAACTCTTTAGAAAGATCTCTATCATTTCTATGGTGAAATCTAACTTTGAGAAATTAGTCTATGCAATTATAAGTAGGATATATTAGGTAACTTAGACAAAAAAATTAAAGTTGCAACACGTAGAAAAAAATATTATAGATTGATAATTTTTATTCGTTCATATATTTTTATTTTTCACAAGCATAATAAAACTCAATTACACTTGCACTTATAATTTGTTGTCATTAAAAAACTAAATTTGATCAAACTTTTTGCAAGAAGGACAAACACTAGGACAATACACTAATATTAATGCTTTGTGGGCCCGGATTGCCTATAAAACCATCGGTAGTAACAAACCATTTTTCTTTAGAGACATCAAAATTACTATCAAGGTTCCAAATTG
The DNA here is from genome assembly GCF_000331145.2 of Cicer arietinum. Taxonomy (NCBI): domain Eukaryota; kingdom Viridiplantae; phylum Streptophyta; class Magnoliopsida; order Fabales; family Fabaceae; genus Cicer; species Cicer arietinum. The sequence continues at coordinate 24,409,668 of NC_021167.2, forward strand.
TAGTATGATAAGGACAAGTTGAATTTGAATAATGAAACATTATATTTAGGTCGGAAGAGACATGAATAACACTTTTTTTAAGGTTTAGAGGTGTAAACCTAAGTGGAAGACTTTGGTATCTACTCACAACAATTATATCAAGAGGGCATTTTTGACATTAAGGTAATATTGAGAAGGATAAAAGCTAGAAATGTTCTCTTCATTTGTTTAATTTGGTTGAGTTGAGTAAAATTGTGTTTTGGTTTTATGAATGGGCTTAAGAAGTTGAATAGCATCAATTTATAGATAGTTATTATAGATTATTTTAGAAAACATAGATAGCTAGTATACGGTTATTATGATATCTATGGGGTTACCTATTATAAAAATGTTTAAAATAATTTTGATTAATGAACAAATTTTATAAATAACCTTATATTTCAATGGCTTACCTATTCATTTACTCTCTCTAATCAATATGAGTGTAAAATAATTGATAAATTAAAGATATAATTAACAAAAAAAATTATTATAATATTAAAATTTAGAAAACAACATATCAAATGAAACAAATTAATTTTTTAAAAAGTCAACAATTAAAAGTATAAATAATTTTTTTATCTGTCTTTTTTTTATAAATATTTATTGGATATTTCATATATATTAAAAAAAAGTGAATAATATAATTAATATATATTTTTAATATAATTATTACTAAATTGTCCGTTGTATATAAATGCATTTAGTGTTAACTTTTGATATTTCAATATAAATTAATAATATTAGTAAGAGTGAATTTTTAAAAAAAATATAATTAATAAACAATAATTTGCATATGACTCTATATAGGGGGAAACGAAATCTTAATAAGTGTTTATAATTAAATTATTTAAAATATATAATATTTCAAAAGTAAAAATAGAATATTAAACATTCATTTATTTTATGTATTTCAATTATAAAAAGGAAACCTAACATAGAAGATCCCAATAAACATTATTTAAAAGGAAATACACTTGTTCATATTTCTTTATGCAATATTATACATTAAAGAAGCTTTCATGCTTGTTGAAATTTAACTTTGAGGGGAGCATCACATAGAGCCAAACGCTTATTCCCTTTTCCATTCCAACATCCTTACACATATGTTTGAAAGAATTTGATGTTTAAATCAGTAGAGATACGAATAACACTTTTTTTTTCGTATTAATAGGTGTAAAGGTAATGGCAAGCCTTGATATCTAGAATATAGTAGTTAGTGTTAGTTTGAAGTTATTGCTTAATGCAACTACTTGATCATTTGAAGCATCACTTGCACAATGCTAGCAATCTCAAAAAGGCAAAGAAGGACAAATGCTAGCAATGTGATTTTCATTGTTTTTGTTTGCTTTAAATAAATTATTTGTAAGTTTAATTAGTTTGTGATGGATTGAGCTTAACGTTAGGGATGTGCATGGTTGATTTTTTTTTAAAACTAAATTATATCCATTTTAAAACTAATATATGGATTTAAATTTATAATCAAATCCACTATTTGGTTTAAAATCGATTATAAAGTCAATTGTAAAATTGGTTATGGTTAAATAACAGGTTTTTAATAAAGCAATCGATTTCAAAAAATTCAATTTTAAAATCGGTTCTTTTTTTTTTTAGATTTTTTTTTTCTTCAATTTTTTTTTCTTCGATAAAAAATAATTTATAATTTTTTTAATTCAAGAAAAAAATTGATTTTTCAATAAATTTTTTTTAAACTTTTTTCAACAAAATTTTTGAGCAAAAATTCGATTTAAAATTTTTCTAAGAAAAAAAAGGTTTCTTAAATTTTTTTTATATTTTTTTGAAAAAAAAAAATCTCTAAATTAACAAAATATTGGGGGCCTATGAGCCCCCTCCCTTAAGCATACAAAAAATAATTAAATAATGAGTCGGGGTTTTAAAAAATTTGACTTAATATTATAGGCTTAGTAGAAAAAAATTAAACGAGACGTTGGAGTTTAGGGCTTTTTTAACAACTCTAGTAATAAGTAATTGATTAAATAAAGTTAATAATATCTCAATGAAGTTAGTAATAAATTGTCGGAAAATGTTATCCAAAGGTGGAAGGTCGGTAGAGTGATGGCAAAATCAGAATTGTTTTAGAGTTTTTGAGATTTAGGATTTTTGGGAGTTGAGTGGATAAAAATCAAATTCAAATATAAGACATAAATAGGTATCTAATTGGTTCATAAATAAACTGGATTATAATCATGTGATTTTAACTAGATATTTAAATTCGATTTTGAATTTGAACTACATAACCGAATTTTTTGTCCAACCCTATTACGGGGATTGAAGGGTACCAATTTACTGAGGACAGTACATTTTCTTATCTACGAGTATAACCTAATAAATTTTTACACTTTTTATTAAGGCCAAAGTTTTGACCAATGCAATGTAATTGACTGCCAAGTCATTAGGAATAGTGATTCCATTTTAGAACTCACAAGCACAAACTCCTAAGTACATTTCTCCATATATATCATAATATGATAATAATTAATCGAAAGTCGTCCACATGGGAAAAAAATAAGGAATTACTATTTTAATGACTTGGTGGGCAATTGAATTGCATTGGTCAAAACTTTGGCCTTGATAAAAAAATGTGGAAATTTATTAGGTTGTATATACCTATAGTTTACAATAACAACATTGATTTTATAAAATAAATACACAACCAATAGTTTGGCTGACGATTAGCGCATAAATCAATAAAAAAATATCTAACAATCAATTAAATCAAATAATTTATATTCCTTCTAGTCACATATAAAAAAAAAAAGTAAAAGTTACGCATTATGAAATATTATGAAATGTATTAATGATTTATTTTACTATTAGATCCATATTTAACTTTCGATAACAATGAATATAATTCACTTTCCACGACCTAAGTAAGTTGCAATTTACTATCATCTTATTCTTTTATTCAATTTCAAAATCTATTAACAATATTTAATGTTAGATTAGTGTAAATAGTTTGACATTATAACATAATTTAAATCTCGTATAAGACATATGTGAAATGATTATTAATAACTCTGTTATTAATAATAATAATTTCTTTTTCTCTATTACTTTTTTAACAAAAAAGTTGATATTATTTAATTTATTTAAGAATCAATATTTAGTGAGTAAAAAACGTTTTAAAGGAATATAATTTGAATCGCTTTAATAAATATTTTAGATGGAGAATCAATTTTTTATACAATTTATCAATCAATCATATTCATAATTAATAATTTCTTTTTTCACAAATAATTGATATTTTCTTTTGCGCATTTGATATTGCAAATGAACTATTATTCACTTTAACAAAAGAAAGAACATAGACTTTGTAATTCGATATTGAAACTATGATAACTTTATCAAGATATCCAATGTTTAAAAAAATAAATAAATAATTAGATGTCTCAATATTTATAAATATTATATTATATATAAACAAAGTGGTGTGATAATGCAACATCCTTTCAATTATATTTATAAAGTAGATAGATAATTAATATTTAAATATGTAATTAAATCTACTAGCATCTCAATTTTTTTAATAAAAGGAATCCTTGTTATACTGTAGGCTATTAAGAAATAGAAAACTTAAAATTGATTCGTTATCAATGTCTTTTATAATTATAATCATAGATTAAATTTCTATATTGAGGTTATAATTCATTATTCATTCCAATTATATTTTTTGGATAAAATTATTCTCTTCCGTTTGAATATAATAATCAAATATTATAATATTTAAACATATAAATCTATATATTTACAAATCATCTAACCCACTATACATATAATATTGAAGACGATATCGTAACACATATTGAAAATATATTCTTATAATATATCTCATATGAGTCAAACAATTTTAAAAAATATTAAAAAATTGAATAAATTTATTTAGACAATAATATATCCCGTATTTGACACAAATTTTATACTAATTATTACAAAATAGATTATCTAAGAAAACTACATATGAGAAAAAAGAAATTTAACAAATTTATTTAACAAAAATATAACTTAAATGATCACTTCTATTATAAATTTACATGTCACATCAATGTTGGTTAATAGCATCAAATTCGTTTAGTCCTTGTGTATATTTGCAGCATAATTTCTTTCAAAAATATAACTGTGTGTGAGAGTTAAACGACTAATTTAAAGAAAAAATTTTAAAGATAAATCAAATAAAAAGACTCCACATATAATTTGGCATTAATTTTTTTGAACTATTGACAACTCAACATAGAAATAGACTATATTAAGATAGACTTTATAAAATTTGAGTATGGTCTATCAAAAATTTAAATTAAAGTTTAATTTTTTTTAGTTTGGGTTTAACTTTTATGAAAAAATAGTATTACTCATAATTATATTTAAAAAGAATATTTCATATTAATATATTTAAATAAATAATTAGACATAGACTAACGAGGTGATATATTAATTAAATTAAATATATTTTTTAAAATTTAATATGATATTTAAAAAAATTAGTTTTATGTTATAAAAATTATAATTTTATACTAGATCTTCAATTCCTTTTTATAATAAATACATTTAATTAAGTATAAAATTAATGTTGAATAAAATGATTAAATACTAAAAGATTGATACACTTATAATTTTACATAAAGATGAAAATCTAATATAATAATATAAAAATAATAATAAATATTATTCAAATTTATTTAATATATCAATCTAACAGGTTTAAAAGAGTTTTTTTACCTATAGCTTAGCAATTTCAATAGACGTCTAGAATAACTTTAATCTTGTCTATTTAAAAAGTCAAACTATATAATGCAATTCTAATAATCGCAGCTATCTTTTTTTAAAAATTAGATTTTTCTCTTTTTTATTATCTAGAGGTGTGATTTAAAATTATTTTTTATTCTAAAATTATCTCTTTAAATTATTTTATTATTTTATTTTATTTAAATAAATTATCTTTCATATAATTTTAATTTTTTTTCTTTGGTGATTTCATCTTAGTGTGACGATTGATTAGTCTATCGTTATGGTGTGACGTCCGTGAAAGAGTGATGTTTACATAAAAAAAAAGATTAGTTATTTGTACTATATTTTAAATAAAGAATTAATTAAAATTATTATCAAATTCAACACTCTTATAACATATATGATTTATCAACACATGATTGAATTGATCATGTCAAATATCATGTATAATTAATAATAAACAAATACCGACAAATATTTTATTTCAAAGATGGATTAAATTAAAAACTATAAATCTTGTGTTGTTTTTTATAATCGGCCATATGTAGAAGAAATTAATTTTATTATCAAAATTAAAACTTGTGTTGATATCTTTCATTGAGGCCTAGAATCGTCACGTTTATTGTCAACATATTTTTTTTTTATTTTGCTTTTTATAATTAAGTTTGATATCAAAATATAAATAAAGAGTATCTCCAATCATGACGGATTTGCTTCTACAATTTTTTTTTAGTAAAACTTATTTTTTATATAAAAAAGAAAAAGTCTATTTTTAAAAAGTAAAATTTGATTTAACCTAAATCTATAAATCTGTCGTAGGTTAAACAGTATAACCGTGCCTGTCGGTGTGTTTTGTCTTTTGTCTTTTGTCTTTCTTCTTTTTTCTTTTTTTTCCTCTTGTTCTCACTCTTATTTACAACTATTATTTAATTTTGTCGACCTCAATAAACCAGAATGCATGTCAAGATCATGGGTGACACATGAATACACGAGGCCTATGAGCTAACATGCGTTGGTATTTAGTGGTGCCACTGTTTGCAATTGGTAACCCTCCACCACTTTCTTTGATATATGGCTGAAAATACTTTTTTAAGATGCAAAATCTTTTCAAGATATATTTTTATGTTGTAAAATAGTACTTAAATTGTATTTTTAGAATAAATTTAGTTCATGTACCTGACTATTCAACCAGTCATAACTTTCAAATTATTAAAAAAATTAATATAATTTTAATTTAAATATTGTGTTAGTGTGAATTTTTTACACATTTGACATAAATTATAAAAAACTTATATAAATATGTTTATAAATAATTGTAATAAAAATTAAATATTATCAATAATTTAATATTACGAATGATTAATAATATAAAAATTATTTATAACTATGATATATATAAATTAAATTCAATTATAATTACTTTCAAAATCATATATACAATAAAATAATTTATTATGTATAAAAATTAAACTGTTTTGAAATTATAAAACACATTTATATAATAATAATTCATGATAATCAATTAAACATGTGTTAAATAGGCAATAGCACACTGATGTGGGATAAGGTTGACGAGATAGTGGAAAAGATATTCAATTGCACAAATGATGTCTTTCTTGAACCTTTTCTCACTTCAATTATTAAAGAGAAAAAATTGTTAAAATATTATTTTTTTTTTCTCATAGGACCCATAATCCAGTCACATAAGTCCACCGGCTTAAAAGTAAATTCTAAAATAAAATATTGATAATAAAAAATATATACATCTTTTAATATTAATAATAATATTTTATTAAAATTTTATTTAAATATTATATTTTTTGTTTTATAATATGTAAAATATTTCAATTAAATCTATTAATGATCAATTTTTTTTATTTTTTGAGATCTAAATATACGTTAAAAAATTAATTATTTTTTTTTAGCTCTAAAACTCTAGCTTTGGCTTTAGGTTGGTGCTGCTCACCTTTACGCAAATGTTTTAAAAAAAAACACACAAAACCCATATTCCATTTTAAGTCCTATAAATAGAAGCACGCTCTTTCTATATCCATATAAAAGAAAATCATACATCTAATCTATTCTTCAATATATCCAAAGAGAAATATGAAAACATTTCTCTTAGCATTTTCCATCATTTGTTTTGTCTTCATTTGCAAAACTATTGCAGCACCTCAACCAGTACTTGACATCTCAGGTAAAAAAGTGACAACAGGTGTAAAATACTACATTTTACCTGTCATAGTAGGTAATGGTGGTGGTTTAACAGTTACAAGCATTGCTGACAACAACAACAATACATGTCCCCTTTATGTTGTTCAAGAGAAACAAGAAGTACAAAATGGTCAACCAGTTACTTTCACACCTTATAATGCTACTAAAGGTGTGATTCTAACTTCAACTGATCTAAACATCAAATCCTCTTTCACAAAAAAAACTACATGTGCTCAACCACCTGTTTGGAAGCTTCTTAAAGTTTTGTCAGGGGTGTGGTTCTTGAGTACTGGGGGTGTTGAAGGTAATCCAGGTTTTCAAACTATTGGCAATTGGTATAAGATTGAGAAAGCTGGTAAAGATTATGTGCTTTCTTTCTGTCCTTCAGTTTGTAACTGTCATACTTTGTGTAGGGAGCTTGGGTTATATACTGATGATAAAGGGATTAAGCACTTAGCTCTTAGTGATCAAGTTCCATCATTTAGGGTTGTGTTTCAAAGGGCTTAATTTCTAAGTGAAACAATACGTGTAGAGAACTTGGGTTATATACTGATGATAAAGGGATTAAGCACTTAGCTCTTAGTGATCAAGTTCCATCATTTAGGGTTGTGTTTCAAAGGGCTTAATTTCTAAGTGAAACAATACTAAAAATGAATAAAACTAGTCAAAGTTGAACTTGGTCTTTCTTTTGGGAAAGACGTCAATATCATAATTATTGTGCATTTATGCACATCATATGATTTTGTTGAACTGTATGTACACCATTTTGGTGCACCTTTTGTGAAGGAATGCAGTCACTAGTAAGAGTTTAGTATTGTAATCTCAATTGAAGAAGCTTAAATCTTCTCAGATGCAAAATGGCTATTAGTATCACTTCGATAAATAATAATTTCCCTAAAAAATGTGTTCATTGATAAGTGATCATCTCCTTTTTTATCATCTTATTTCTCTATCTTTGGTTTTATGATCTACTTTGTTTATCTTGTTTGTGTAGTAAAGAAAAAACAGTAGCAGAGGACCAACTACAAAAAGGCTTAAATTTGTGGCAAAGAAACATATTACTTAGTCTCATGGTTTAGAATTAAATTGAAAAATGCACATGCAAACAAGAGAAACAATAGACCCAACTTGCTATTTGTATTGTTTCTCTATATGCCCCACAAAAAGTTCATAACAGAATCATATTCTTTTTGTCACAACAAAATATATACTGTCACTTCAAAATTTCTCAATCTTAAAACAAAAGGCTAATTGATTAGCCTTTCAGGACATGGATTGTTGCCTTTAAGAGCGCAATAAAAAGCCACTGCTCAAATAAAATACATCAAACTTAAGAAAATAGAGAAGTTTGAGCTATGTAGTACCGAGACCTTAGATTGATGGCATGTGCGGCGTACGACACGACACATGTAGTACATTCAATCACTCAGTCTCAATGAATTGGTTTTAGTATCGGGTTTGATCTCTATGTTTGTGTAAGTATTTCACAACTTTGAGGGAAGTAACGGTGTAGCACAAACACAAACCCCCACATTTGTTTGTGAAGTATAAAAGAAGTCCAAACCAAAAAGTAAAGGTACATACTCACAAGTATGATTCAAGTGGTAAGTAAGCTTGAACATAGTGGTTTTAAGGGACCCAACAATATAAGATATTCCAACTGGTAAGGACAGAAAAATAATGTGTAGGCATTAATCAGGAAGTGGTTCAAAACTCCAAATTTTTCTCCCACGCATAGTGGGATAAGACTTGCTATCTTACTTACCTAAACATTCATAAGTACAAATTCAAGGAAAATCCAGTATTAAGAATTTGACAAAAAAAATGTTGTTGATTATATTACAAATTGATGTATTTTATCATGGCATGAAACTTAGTTATTAGTTTTTAAAAGGAGTATTAAAAAAAAGATTAGGGGTTCAATCTCTGGTGCTAACAAATTCCCCTTTCTTAACAAATTAACCACTAAGATTTGTCAATAAAAGAAGTTCATGCAACAACCATAAGATAAAAGACTAAGTGTATGTTTGGTTTCACAGTAGCATTGCTAAAATTATGGTGAACCACCATGATTTTGCACAAGCTACAGAATGGTGGTTCACTGTTATTTTGCTATTTCCACTGTGAAACCAAACACAGGCTAAGATTGCTTAACCTCCCATTCACCTAACAACTTCCTCTATATTCAAACTTTGTTACAAAAAGCACTGTTCAGTTTCCCTTTTAGAATTTATTGGCCATGGAAATGGCTTTATTGAGATTGTTGATAGCTTTCTCATACCTCAGAAACCCCATGAACCAAAATTCAGAGCCATCCTTAGTCACTACTTCTATATACTTCTGTTCTGACTTTTTCACATTCATGCTTTCATTCACCTCTCTTATCTTCTCTATTGGTATCAAAACCTACACAACAAGAACATTGATATCAGAAGAATGCAATATATACATAAAAAATATATGAACTAAATTGGATCCTTTGGACCGCTGCAACTGGTTTTATGTTGCTGCCGGCTGTAGGCCGCTAGATTAAGAGAGAGAAACTTTATCTAATATGATCTAATGGTTTACACTTGACTATACCATAAAGCCGACGACTATAGAGGATCCTAGATCAGCTTTAAATTGGATCAAGAGACCGTTGGATCAAGAGAGAGAAATTTATCTCTCATGATCTAATGGTCTTCAGTTGGCTGTACCATAAAACCGACTATATAGGATCAAAGATCAACGTTAAATTAGATCCTCTACAACTGACTCTATGGTGCAACTAGTTATAGACCATTAGATCAAGAGAGGAAAATTTATCTCTCATGATCTAATGATCTAAAGTTGACTGTACCGTAAAGTCAACAGTTGGTTTCGAGTTCAAAACTACCTTGTAAGGTGCCTTTACTAAGTCTCCAGCTGCAGAAGAGAAGCTTGTAGGCCTTTCACTGCAAAAAGCTACCTTAACAGTGGAGATAAAGAGAGTTCCAGCAATAGGACCAACTGTAGTATATAAATAACACTGAGAGGCCTTCAATAGTTTCTCTTGCTCTTGCATCCCAAAAGTATGCTTGAAAATGTTACCTCTCCCACCTTCTTGTATAATCCTAGCACCCAAATTCAACTTACCCTTCAAAGTCTCAGACAATTTAGGACCCAATTTCACTACAAACATAAACACAAACACCTTGTGAGCAAGGTTTTGAAATAAAGGTCTGCAACCACAACTCCGGCCACTCTCAAAAGTTTGGAATTTCTAGGACGACGTCGCAACTACAATTATGCATCAACCACAAGTTTCCATAATTTCAAAGATAACGACATAATTCCTAACTACAACTGCAATTTAAAATCCTGATCATAAGCAAGGTTATAAAACTAAGGTCCGCCGCAACCACAACTCGGGTCACAATGTCAACATTTTTAGAATTTCGCAACGACATCGCAACCACAATTTTTCATAATATCAAAGATAGTGTGATGTAACCGTCCACAATTTAAAACCTCAATTGCAAGTTTGTCTAATGTTCAGTATAAATTTTGACCTAACTGAAACTGCAACCGCAATTTAAAACCTCTTATTACAAATTATAGTCTAGTATACAAAAAAATTAGTGTGATATGATATATAAATATTTGAATTACCATGTTCATGAACTCTATATGCAAAACTGCTGCTTTCTCTTCTTGTATGACCTCTCTTTGCATTTTCTTTGTCTACAATAAGCACACACACACAAAAATCCTTCAATTTTTTTTATTGGTATATGAATTTTGATATAATTGAAAAAAAAAAAAAGTGATACTTACTTGTTATGGAGGTGGAGGTGCAATTAGAATTTGGATTTTGACTTAAATTGTCATCTGATTCAACAACAAAAAAACATCTACCTGGAGATGTTCCAAAGGACTTCATCAGTGAATGTTATTTTTCAGAAATTTTGTTATGCTAATTAGAATATTTCAAGTTACACTAAAAAAATATATATTTTACATTTGTTGTTCTGTTTAAGGAATGCATTGAAAAAAGGATTTATAATCTTATATTATAAATGCCTATTTGAAAACCTTGCATATTAAATTATAAATTAATTTTCATAACTGTTTATTTATATAAACAAGTGTCAAATCAAACGTGATTTTATTGGAGTAAAGCACGCGTTTATTAACACTAAGATAGGCTAATTGATAATGAAAGTTTAATAAATGGTAATAATAAATTAGATTTTTTTTTTTTTTTGTCTTTGGAAAAGTAAGGGTTTAAACTTTGAACCGTTTAAGGGTTTGAATTTTGAATCGTCTTATGGTTGATTCGATCATGAGAACAAGTTTAATATCTTAAATACTTCATTGTGTATTTAAATTATATAGTAAGAGAACTTATTCATATAATTTAATACTCTTCGTGTCTCATTATAAATAAAAATAACTATTTTTATTTTAAGAAAATTAATTAAGTACAATTAATTTTTTAAATTTTATATAAAATATAATTTAAATTTATTAAATTGTCCATTTGAATATCAAATATTTTAGTAAAATATGAGTATATTAAGAGTATTAGCATTAAATAAATAAAAAGTATTTAACTTTTGTTTAAGATTTAATGTCGCTTTTTTGTTTATAATAAAGTATTTTCTATAACTATATAAGAGGTTAATAAGTTTTATAGTGTCCACAAATTACATCACTCATATTTGAGAATTTATAAATAGTTACTTTATAAATACTTATAATTAAAGTAAAAAATATTTACTCTATTAATATATATAGATGCCACAAATTTAAAATTGAAACCGTAAATTTTGATATATTTAAAATTATACCATAAATCACAAATGATTTGATGGTTTTTACTTAATTGTACCATAAATTTAATATATAACAATTAATGTTTTAAAAAAAATATTTGAATTAAACATAGAATCGACCAAACTTTTAATTCAAATATTTTGAACTATTTAAATAAAATTAAATTACAATAAAAACGTTCAAATAATTGAACCATAAGATTGTCTATTTTATTTAACGTGTTTAATTGATTGAATTCACGGTAATTTTATTTATACAATTTAATTTAATTGACAATGCAAAAATTATTATATAAGATATTTTTCAGAGCAATATTCAATTTAAATTCAAAAATTAAATATTTGAGTAAATTTATTGGTGATGCTTGCGAATCACACATATTAATTGCAATACATGCAGCTTAGTTTCTGTGTCTGGCAAATCACAAGGTTAAAATGTAATGAAACAAGTTTGAAATTAAAACTACCAATTTTGAAGTCTAAAAATGTGACAAACTCTTTGGTTTTGATTTAAATTTTAAATTTGATAGTTAGTTGACCTAAGCGTGCCAATATCTTTGACTTTTGTACAATGAATATCCAATATCTAGAAGGAAAGAATATTCAAATTCATATCATCCAAATTTCATTAAAACAAATCAAAGAAAATCGTACTCTCTTAGTTGTCAAATTAAAAAAAAAACAAATAAATTTAAAAAAAATAGTATTTTTACTCGAATATTTGTATGAAATTATTGTAAAATAGAGTGAGTATTATTTTGATATAATAAAGTTTAACGTATTTAATTTATAAGATATTATTTAACTAATAAATAATGATATAACTTCGTAGTTATATGTAATTTTTTTTATTAATTTATTTAAACCAATTTTTTTAATGTACTTGGTAACGTAAATTTTGATAAAATTCCTATATCAATAAGATTCAAATACAATGTATACAAACCTTAAAAAAAATTATAAAAAAAATTTAAAAAATTATACTTGTAGGATTTTATGACACAAACAATTCTCTTCAATTATTTCAATCAAGCCATCTCAACTATTTGATCAAAACCAAATTATCTTTATTTCAAATTTATATTTAAATTTAAAATATGATTTAATAAAGTCGAAAAATAAGTTATCTTTTTATTTTTAATAAAACAAAATGTAAATTGTCTAATTAATTATTATTTAATGGCTAGACATGTATTTGATTAAATTGATGTGATTGCGATATGATATTTGTTATTACGACATGATTAAGATATTATTATTATTTTGAAAATACATGAAAATACATCTAATTGATGTATTATATGTTTAGGTTGAGAATTTTATATTCCTATTATTGTTTTGAGATATATTTTGAAAATAAATACGTTTTATTATTGCGGATGTGGTGGGATCTATTATTATTACTAGAGTAAGAGTAAGGAAATATTGTGCAAATAGTTAATAGCTTGCATTTGGGCTTTAAAATACTAAATTTGAAAGCCCAAATATAGTATATAGTATATAAATTTATAACAAAACTTTCTCATCGTAGTTGTTAGAAATTATTTTCCTTTACACTTTTCAAAACTTTTTGCCGTTCCGTTCCGTCATGGATCCTCAGCCCCAACCTGTCTCCTATCTATGTGGAGGTTCTTTTTCTTCTCTTTTTCTCTTATTTATTTGTACGAGTTTAAGAATTAAATTAATGATTCCATGAACACTGAGAACCGAATTATTGGTTTGATTTTTGTATATTATTATCTAAATTGAACTAAACTAATAAATTATAATGTGGTTTAATTTGATTACTTATTGATTTGGTATAAAGTTTGTGGTTTAAAATTAGTTACTTGAGACTCAAGTAAAACAATTTGTTTTATTATTATTTCTTTTGTTTGACTCTATATTAATGTTATTATAAAAAAATATTTTGGTACAATTTTATTTTTTTTAATATAATATATTATTTTTTAAATTGTAATTTATGTAGTTATTTTAATAGTATAGAAAAATTGATATTGTTTGCAACAACTCCTAAAATAATTTAAAATAAGTTTTTTAAATTTTTATAATCACCCATTCCATTGACCCAAACTAATCTAATAATTTTTTTATCATAAAAAATATGATAAATTACACTATAATTAACTCATGTCCCTGGTTTGAATAAAAGACAAAACATTTAATTTAACAATATTGACATTTTGACATTTGAGTTAAGATTTAAAGTAAAATGGAATATTTTTTATCACTTTGATTTGGTTTAAATTTTGTGAAAAATAAATTGTCAAAAATAAATAAAATCAAATCAATTACTTTTTAATTTGAGTGATTATGATATGAGTGTGTTTTAATGTGTAGATTGTGGAGCTGAGACTACGTTGAAAACAGGTGATGTTATACAATGTAGTCATTGTTTTTATCGTATCCTTTACAAGAAGCGCACTCGTCGAGGTAATCATCTGATTCACTAAAATTGTGATTCAATTGTTTATTAATTCAGAGCTTACTTTTATAAATAAAGTGAATGTCTTTAATTTTTTAGCCTTTTAAATATAATTTTGAACTCAATCCTCCCAATTTATATTTGCCTTATGAATTTATTATTATTTTTTCATGCATTTAATTTGAAAAATAAACTTTGTTGTTTCTCTACTAATATTAGACATAAGTTAGTTTCCTTTTGTCGTTATTATTATTAGTGTTTAGATATTTTTCACTAATGAAGGTCATATTCAACCTTGATCAGTGACAAAAGTTTAACTTGGATTTGATAATTAATGTTACGACCTTTAACATTATATGTGTAAAAGTGCTATTAAAAACAAATGGACTTTTTTGCAGTTGTGCAGTACGAGGCACGTTGAAGAAAATTGTCGAAGCTTTACCAGGAATAGCTCAAGATTGTGGAACCTTTTTAATATTTTAATTCTTCAATATTTACTTAATATGATAATTAATGTTATGCTACTCGTAAATTAAATATATATATATATACACACGAGGATTTGGTTAGTTAACTACTGAAATATGAAAATTATATATATATATATATATATATATATATATATATTATATTTGGTTATCTTCTTTTTATTTGACAACAAAAGATTTAATAAATATAAAAATTCTAATTTTAAATTACTTTTATTGTAAATATTGTCATGTCATCAAAACTATTTTTTTTCTTTCAAATAATAGGTTTATGGTTGATCAAATAGGCTTAAACGGTATTCAGCAAAAAAAATGGAACAAAACTACTTTATTGGATAATGAATTTGCTACCTTTGCGTAACAGATAATTGATTATATTAGATACTAAATTGGTTGGATATTTACCACTTGATTGATTAGATCAAATACCTAGTTGATTAATTAACCAAAAAATTGCCGTTAATCGATTAAGAGTGTTAAATAAACAAACAAAATCATCACAAAATTTCATTTTTGGAAAGCTTTTTTTTTTATGGGTCAATTTTCTTAAAAATTAGAGGTTCTTAATAAATTGGGATTTTATAGTTGAGGGGTAAATTTGGTAAAAAAAAAAGTTTTTTATATTTTTTCTAATAAAAAATAGAGTACAAAAGTATAGAATTAAAAACCTTATTAAAAAAAATACAAGTATAAAACATGGTGAAGAAAAAAAAAGTGCTTTAAACACTTATAGACATAAGCAAAATTTGTATCAATTATATTTTTATTGAAAACACCATAAATATTAAAAGAAAAAATATTTCAATGACCGCTAATCATGTAATACATATTAGTAATATTTTTTGCACATTAATTCTCTTCTTAAAACTCATATTTTTAATCATCTCAATAAAATCAAGTTATTTATTTCTAATAGAACAAAGAACAATACTAGTATTCTTAAAATCAAAATTTGTCAAATGCGAATCAGATTCAATCAAGATTGGTGCACCTTTTGTGAAGGAATGCACTCACTAGTAAGAATTTAACATTATTACCTCAATTAACGAAGTTTAAATCTTTTAAAAAACGGTTGCAAAATGACTATTAGTATCACTTTAATAAATAAATAATAACTTATCTAAAAAATGTGATCATTAATAAGTAATCATATCATTTTTTATCATCTTATTTCTCTATCTTTGGTTTTATAATCTACTCTGTTAATCTTGTAAAGAAAAAACAGTAGTACAAAAAGGCTTAAATTTGTGGCAAAAATCACAAGGTTAAATTATAATGAGACACGTTTGAAATTGAAACCACTTTTTTTTAAGTCTAAAAAAGCTGACAAACTCTTTGGTTTTGATCTAAATTTTAAATTTGTTAGTTAGTTGACCTAAGCATGGCAATATCCTTGACTTTTGTATAATGAACATCCAATTTCTAGAAGGAAAGAATATTCAAATTCATATCATTCAAATTTCATTAAAACAAATTAAATTTCATTTATATTAAAATAAAAACAAATAAATTTTTAGAGAGAATAGTATTTTTATTCGAATATTGTATCAAATTATTATAGAATAAAGTGAATATTTTTTAGTAAAATAAAATTTAACGGATTTAAATATGTAAGATTTAATTCAACTAATAAATACTAATATAACTACGATAGATATCATATGTCGATTTCAAATCTAAAATTTCATAATTATATGTGATTTATTTATCATTTCATCTAAACTAAATAAAAAAATTAATGTATTTGATAGCATATTTTTTTTATAAAATTTCTATTTCAATAAGATTCAAACACTATTTCAATGAGAATAAAACATTATGCTTAAGGGATTAGATGACACAAGCATACTCTACAATTATTTCAGTCTAACACATCTCAATTATTAGATCAAAATCAAATGGTTTGTATTTTGAATTTATATTTAAAATATGATTTAGTAAAGTTGAAATTTAAATTGTCTTTCTTTATTTTTAATAAAACAAAATGTAAATTGTCTAATTAATCATTATTTAATGGCTAAACATGTATTTGGTTAAGCATGAGCTAGTAGACAACTGCCATCAAGGATTTTTAGAGTTTCTCCTTTTGTAATAATATTTTTAATATTTCAGTGTTTAGAAAAAACAAAGTCTTAATAATTTGGAGTTGAGTTCAAAAATAAATAACGTTGACCAAAAATTATTTTAATCAGCATTTAAATTCGAGTTCTAAATCACAATTTATTAGTTCCCACTATGTTGTTGTATTGTGAAAAGGATAAGAAATGTGTGTGTTTGTTATATGTATTTGTCTTGAGTAGTTTGCTACTTAATAAAATTGTATGGATACGATATGGTATTTATTATTATGATATGATAAAGATATTATAGTCATTTTGTTATGTACAATGACATATCAAGTCGATTTACTAATTGTTTGTTTGACTGATAACAAACTTGTTCTTAGGAATGTGAAGCTGGGAAGCTTACATTTCTATGTTTGTTACAAAGTTACATTATTTATAAAATATTTTAAGGAATAAAATAATTATCCATTTTTCATTTTATTTTCAAAGAAGGAGATGGAGAAAAACGTTCCTATCAAGGTAGGAATAAAATTGAGATAACAACTTCAAAAGTTTCTAGAAATATAATAAGTTTTAACCAAACAGAATTTTTAAAAATTACCGGAGAATATAACTCCTATTATTATTTAGCAAAAAAAAAGTACATATTAGGTTTTTTTTTTTTTAAATAATTTTACGTCGTTAGATATAAAGTAGTAAAATATAAAATTAGCTAGGATGTATCCAAATAATTTAAAATTATGTACTAATATGGTAAAAGGAGTACCAAATAATTTTACTAAGCAATAGACTAGACCATTCATCAAGGGTCTATGGTCTGACATGCTTATGGTCTAGTCTGACTTGACCTATTTAATAAAAAAATTATATTTATGTTATTTTTAAAGTCTATTTATTTAAATAGGTCAAACTCAGACTTATAAAAAAAGTCTATTAGACCTGATAGGCCGATATATATATATATATATATATATATATATATATATATATATATATATATATATATATATATATATA
>NC_021167.2:24427489-24446067 GCF_000331145.2 Cicer arietinum
TATTATTAATATTATTTTTTATTATTGTATTAGTAATATTATTTCATATTTTAAAGTCTATCAATTAGGTCATCACTCAATAGTCATTCCATAATCAGTGTTAGCGATTTCATATTTGATTGGATAATTACCAATTGATTGATCAAATCAAATATCTAGTTGATTAATTTGTTGTAATCGATTAAGAGTGTTAAATAAAAAAACAAAATCATGACAAAATTTTATTTTTGGAAAACTTTTATTTGATTAGTCAATTTGCGTAAGAATTAGAGCTTCTTTACAAATTGAGATTTTACAGTTGAGGAATAAGTTTGATAAAATTTTATTTCATTTATATTTTTTATTAAAAAATAGAGTATAAAAGTATAGCATAAATAATCTGACATTTCAATTATATTTGATGAGACTATACTAAAATTCAATAAAACACTTAAACACATAGACGCAAGTAAAATCTATATTCAAGAAGACTAATTCTATTTTATTAAAAATATCATAAATATTAAAAGGAAAAGTATATTACCAATGACTATTAATCATGTGAAGTAGCATAGATATCTCTAAATATTGTGCAGTTGTAATACCCATATTTATAACAAAACAACTCAAGAAAACACCATAGAAGTCTCTAAATATACCTCCACATGCAGCATAACTAGGACATCCAAATGAAGCTCAATCAATATTTCATTTAATGAAATTATCTATGGAATGACGCCAAATCACTTCCTTGATGGTAGGCGGTGTAGGAGGTTGAGTTCCAAATACTTGAGAATTTAATTCTCCTGAATATAATTTGTGAATGTACTAGAAGTGTGATTGTTAAATAAATATACATTGACAATAACTATTGAAAACCAAGTTTCTTTCCTTCAAATCGAGCTTTATTTCTACAATATCAAATAGTATCAATAGTAAAGATGATGTTGACCAAAATATATCTCTGCATTGATGAGACCAACCTTTGTAACATATAACAAGAAGATGTTTAATCGAACTACTTTAAATTTGAGAGTGAAAAATAGATCTTAACCAAGACCAGAGCTTAGTTGCAAAAAAACAGAATAAAAAGACATGAATGCTAGTCTCCATTTTACATTTATAGAGCTCACATCTTGAAGCAATTTTAAAACCTTGAGAGATTAAATTGTCACATGTAAGCATCTTGTTACTAAAAATCTCTAAAATCTAAGAGACTTTGAAGAAGGAATGCTAATATGTCAAAATAGCTATGGGCCAAAGAATTTGTTTCCCTAAAGGCTGCTTCAAGAATATATAAGCTTTCTTAAAACATAAAACTCCATAATTGTTTAATTCTCAAACTAAATGATTTAGCATTGGCCAGCAAGACCGCTAGTTGAGGGTAAGTATGTAAGAGAATTGAACGGAAATGAATTTTTACAATCATGTTTAGAATTTTATAAAAAAAATCCACAAAAATTCATAATTTTTTAATTGTTAATACAATTTTTTTTAGATCTCATATAATTAAGATAAAAGTAACGAAAATATGAATTTAGAAATCGTTTTTGAGCTTATTTCTTGTGGAGAAATTTTTATAATGTTGAAAAAATATCTGCAAAAACATATATTGACATTTCAATAATGATTAAAGTTTCTTGTAAAAAAAATATAATTTATTTTACTAGGACTAAAATAATTTCTTGTAAAAAATAAATATATAATTTATTTTAAAGTAATTTTATTTTGTTAAACAAACACACAATTGTTTGTACTTTTTAACACGGTGTATCACTTTTAGAGGCAAAAATAAAATAAAAATAATTTTAATCATCTAATTTTAACAATAATAAACTCTAATAATTTAGATTTTGAATAAAAAATAAATAAAATGTAATAAAAAATTATTTTTATCAAAATTCAAATTTATATTGTGTCGAACAATTTGTTTTTCACATAAATTTATTAATGATTTAAACTCAATTAATATATTGATTGATTTATAGTACTTTTCATAAAATGGTCCCACTATGGATATGGAACATCATGATTGATAAAAAGGCCTCATCTCATCATATCTTAACCAATCACATTGTGGGATCACTGCGAGCAGGATTCTCCTCGATGCCCACGTGACTAAATTGAATCATTATTGCCTCCTTCCATTATTTTAAAATTTATATAATTTAACAATTGCTTTAAATTGAAAGTTTGAATATTTTAAGATTCCAAGTATAAAATTACCAAGGTTCAAGATTTTATTGTTATATTCAGGGTCTGAATAAGTGTTTTAAAAATATTTATTAATAATTTTTTAATTTATAATTATGAAGGTAAATGTTAACCTATATTATAAAGGTATATTTTAAAGCATTAAATATATAAATTTTATGTTGGAACTTGTGCATTTCATTTTTTGAAAGTTCAAAAAATTGTTTTAAAATTTATGTTTTAAAATACGATTTAATTTATATATAATATAGCGTAAAAAATATTCATATCATCAGTCAATCATAACTGTTAGTTTAATAGAGATATTTAATTAAAAAAAAAAACTACATTTAATGTCATTTTCATGAATGCTAGTGATATATTGACAAGTCATTTTGACTTGACTCATTTAGCTCCTAATAAAAGATAGAGTTAAATCGATTTAGATCGACTCGTCACAATTCAAAATAAAAAGAATAATTCATTTAAAAATAATAATTATAAGTAAATACTTACGAGAATCTAAGCCAATAATTTATCTATTTTTGTCATGAATATAGTATTTAGTGGATGTCCACTTTCATTGCCTTCCACGTTCCTATGACTATCATTTCATTAGTGATTAAGTGGATCGATTAAGTGTTAGTGATCTTTAATATTATGGTCATTCACTTACTCCTTAATATTATGTAGTAGCCTTATTTTTCATGTAAATGTGATCATTCAAATGCTTACAACCTATAAGTTTCATGTCCTATAAAGATGACTTATTTCCATTGTAAAGAAGACACAATTGAAGAGAATAACACAATATTATATTATTCTTTTTTCTATCTTTCATCGTTATATCTTTTCTTCTATATTTTATTTTGATTAATTTCATAACATGTTGTTAACTATATATATTATTATGTAAAGTTTGTTGGATCTTATGTTAGAGACATGCTGCAAAACTTAAATAAGAAAAAATGAAAGTAAAGATAATGAAGATTGCATAAATAAATTTCAAAATATGTTATCACACTAAGTTTTAGGTTCAATTACATTCCACCAATTTATGTAAATTGGATGCAAACAAAAAAATCGGTGAATCTCCTTCAAGATACTTTGTAATCCTTAACATAAATTGTGCACTCGTAATAATAGTCAATGCAATGAGCATGATTGGTAGATGTCAAAGCATATGTTTTACCATTAGCTTGTTGTCTAGTATAAACAACTTGGAAGTTGTTGTTACGGGATAAAATGCCTCTACAATAATCTAAAATAAAGCCACACTCTAATCTATTAGATTTTACAATTTGCTCGTGAACAACAACAATTTGCATAACAATCAAACTCAAAAATAATAGGTTTAATTTTAATTTTAATTCCTCTATTTTTATTAATACACGAAATTGGTCTTTTTGATTTTTTAACTAAAAAAAGACGACGTGAAATGTTTTAAATAACGTGACATATAATGATAATATGTAAAATGATTAACATTCATGAAATTGGAATAAAACATAATAAAAACTTAACTTTTAACTTTATAAAATTTTCATATTTTTAATTTAATTAATAACATATGAATAATTAATATATCTAGATGATTCTATATTATAGAATTGTATGTCGCGTCATTAAAAATATGTCAATTATGCATTTTTTAGTTCAAAAATCTGACAAAGTGGCCAAAATTGTAGACTTTTAAAATAGATAAACTATTTTCGTGAATTAATAATAATAAAAGAACTAAAACTGCAATTAAGTCAAAATAATATTATTAGATCAACAATTGATATCCAACAAAAGACTTGCAACAAATCCCAAACTTCATATTCATTTTCTTGAAGGCTCATACGACACCAACATATTTTTGTGTTAGAACACAAATATTGCATACATGCATATTCATGAGAAACAATGTATCTATGATTTGTATTTGAGCATCAATCACACACTAAATAGTGCAAATGTTATGCTCTTGAAAGAAAACAAACTCATCGTGGCTTTCTTTCGTGCTATATATATTATATACAGCTAACTTTTGCTAATTAGTGCGATAAAATTATCTTATAATATAAAGGGTCATTGTAATCTCACTAGGATATTCCTAGAAAATAATCGACTTTTAGTGGGATAGATTTCTCTTATAATAATTAAAAGGGAATCATTGTAATCCCAAAAGGATATCCCTTTTACAAAAAGTATACCTTTTACTAATATAATAATAATAATAATAATAATAATAATAATAATAATTAAAATAATAATAATATTGAGTTTCTATGAGCCACGTGTCCCACTGCTTATACAAATAATCTCTCATATGTACAAACAATAGATTTCCACAAATTAGATTGTATAGTCTCATTTGATTCGAGGATTAGTCTCCTAAATTGCATGCATAATACTCAATTCTAGAGAAAAAAATAGTTATCATGATTTTGTTATTAATGTGTGTAGAGAGAGATAATGTATAGGCAAAGATTATAATTTCGTGACTATAAATATAAGTAAAAGTTGCTAAATAAAACTCTATTTAATACAGTTATTATAAGAATGTTTCTAATCAACTATCATTTTTTTATATGAGTGCACAATATCAATACAAATTTAATGTGATAATTATAAATTGTCAATAATGTTTTAGTATAACTTATTTTTGATATGAAATCAAGACCAACTAATTTCTTATTATGTGTGAATGTAGATAATTATATTTATAAATAAGCCTAGAGGAAGTATATAAAAAAATATTTATACAAACAAATGTATAATTTAAGTAATTAATTAATTTTTATACAAACATTAATATTGGATCCTTTTAGAAAAAATTAAATAAATTTTTAATTTGTATAAAATTGTTCTATTTTACTTTTAGTCTCGAATGAGAAAAAGCTTGAGCTATGCATGGAATCATGGATACATTTGATAGAGCCTCAAGCCAAAATACCAAAAGTTTGGAGTCACAACTTGAATTGGAATCGTAAAAATTTGTCCTAAGCATAAAGAAAGATACTTACAAAATTAGTTGCTCACACTATCTTTGCATATTATATGGCCATTTTCCTTTTACCTACATCGATTGATGAAGAAATCCAATGAAATCTTAACTTTTTTTGGTGGGTATCATTAGAAGGGAAAAAAAGGAATTAGGTGAATGAGCTAGGAAATGCTCATTAATGGAAAGAAGTGGGGATGTATGGGTCTCAAATTTTTGCAAGTCGAACAATATTGTTGGAAGAATGTCATAAATAGAAAGTTGAAAATAGTTTGTCTATAAATATTTGTAATACTTATTCGTTGTGAAAATAATTCACGTGTTATCATCCTCACATTGATATTTTTACTCCTCTTTATGTACGAATACCCTAATTGATAGTACAAACAAAGGGTGGAAAAATGATCTAATTGAGGAAAGACTTTTAAATCGAGAAGAATATAAGGTTTAAGGGGATTGGAACAAGTTATGTGTTATTCAAGTTCCTCAAAAGATTAAAAACATTATGTGGAAACTTGGTTGAAGTAGTATGTTCATGTAGGCCCTATCACAATCTATATTTTATATAAATTATTCTTTGTATCATAGATTCAAATCATATATTGAATTTTTGGATACATCTTCAAGACATCATCTGTTATGTTATTAATCGTGTATTTTAACAAAGTTCTAAGAATAGTTAGTTCATTTAATATAATATTAGGTGTGACTTTATGATGAGACTCTATTGAACATTAATCTTAAAGTATTTGTAGTTAACATATAATTGTTAATTAGAGTAACAATAATACATTGAGACTATTATGTGAGTAGAATAATGATTGTTTCTCACAAGTCATAAATATGAGATATCGAGTTGTTGCATAAGTATAAATATTATGACTAATATTTATATTAAATTGATCCATTATAAAAACACTACATAATTGTTATGTAACTGCCATTAGTGATTCTCACGCGACCACATTGAATAATCATTCGACTTGAAGTCACTATGTTTCCTACATGGAAAGTTGTAGACTTTTAGGCCATCAAACACTGTTTAAAACAAGACAATCATAAATATAGTTATTGACCCCTAATAAACTATGCAGAGGGATGTCAGTGATGTAGATATGATTTATCCCTTTTACATAACAAGAGTTAGATCTTGGGTCTCTTGATAGATCAAGTTCGTGGAAATACATGATCATGCTAAAATTGATCAATATATGATATTGGGTTCGTTGTATTTACATGTCTACTATGTGATCAAGAAATAAATAATTTGGCATTGCAAGTCTGACACACATTATGATTTGCATTCAATTATACATTTAGATGAAGGGTCAATTATTGTATGATAAATTATGATCGTGGAAAATATAAAGTCACACGCACATAATAATTAATCGGAGACGAAATGAAATATTTATTAAACAAGATTTAATTAAATTGGAAATTCGGGTTCGTAATGTACAAGAAGGCCCAATAAACCTAAGAGAAAAGGGGAATGAGAGCATATTTGAAGGTAAAAAAAAATAAGATCTCAATCCAAGATTGATCTTGGCAGTGATGAAGATCGATCTTGGTTTTGTTGAAACAACAATATCAATTTTATCAATATAAAATATGATTGTAAAGCATAAAATAAATAGAGATAGAGATAGAAAGAGAGATCACACAAGGATATATCCTGGTTCACCCAACCCGGGTTACGTCCAGTCCTCACAACCGTGAGATTTTTCACTAAATGTTCAAACCAAGATCGTTCTTGGTTTTCATGGATCAATCTTGATCTTTACACAATTCCTACCCTTCTACCTAGAAAGGATTTCTTCAATTCTACCTTACTGTTTTGGAAAGGCTTTAACAAGTTACCTTTCAAAACATGAAAGGATTTTTACAATTTACTCAAGATTTGACAAAACAACCTTGAGTTACAAAGTGATGGATTTGAGACTATTTAGAATCTTGATATTTACTCAACTCTTGTTTGAGAAATATATTCTGTAAATAGACCTCAGTTGTAAATGATTACAACACAAAGATTAAAACAAAACAACAAACTATAAGAAAGATTTTGAGACACTTGAGTATGATTGAAAATATTGATCTTTTGCTTGGTGTTGATTGTTGTGTTTTGTTCTTCAACTTGCAGCTGCATTTATAGACTCCAAGAAGGCTTATGACAGCTCATGTGACTGTTGGAAAGGGACCAGCTGTCATAAAAGAGTTGTTGGATAAATTCTGCCAAAAGCAAGATTGATGAGCTGCATCAGAAGATCGATCCAAGATTGATCTTCTGGTTTGTGATGAACTGGCCTTGAACTCTGTGATTTGTGTCAGTATGTCAGCCTTGAGTACTGCTTTTCTGTTACTTGTGCAGGCTTTAGAATAGTTCAAATCAGTAGTGTACTTTGCTACTTGTAGTCTTGTACTTGCATTTGCTTTTCAAGAGGAATGATCTTTGTGATATGCCTTTATTGAAGCATGCCTTTGATTCTTCAAATTCTGGAATATATATGACTTGGATGGATCTTTTGTTGATTATATGAGAGTATAGGATGAAAATTATTTCCAGGATTGATGTTTGTTTTCCAGAACTGCTTCAAGATCAATCTGCGTTTTCCAGAACTGCTTCAAGATCAATCTGCGTTTTCCAGAACTGCTTCAAGATCAATCTGCGTTTTCCAGAACTGCTTCAAGATCAATCTGCGTTTTCCAGAACTGCTTCAAGATCAATCTGCGTTTTCCAGAACTGCTTCAAGATCAATCTGCGTTTTCCAGAACTGCTTTATATATATATATATATATATGTTTTTGCCTCTCACACCTTAGTTTTACGGATACTCTTGTGCATTTATCCTCGTAGCCACTATCACAATGTTTTTCAAATGTCAATCGTTCGAGTGGACTGAGTAGACGTGTTGCTCCTTTGCGGCAGTGGTGATTGTCCCCTCTACGCTTCAAGAAGTAAACACATTAACCTACTTGTGATTTTTTTTTGCTTACGTGGTCCTTGTTTATGTTATTTTTTCGCTCACGAGAATAATTTTTAAGAGTTTTGAAAAATTATCTCTTCATTTCCCAACATTGTATTCCCACTAGACAAATAATTAGAATCAAAGGTGTAGATTGCTCATCGCTTGTGTGGTATGCCAAAATGATTTGAAATCTCTCTAGAACATTTTCTTTGTTTGTGCTAAAAGTATTTCTTCTTTTTTTTTTACTAAGGATCAATGACATGGTTGTTTGTAGGGGTGTTCAAAAAAATAAAAAATTAAACCAAATTGAACCGAACTATTTTTGAATTGAACTGATTTATAAAAATTGAGAACCGAACTGTTTTCGAACTGATTTTTTAAAACTAAAATCGAACCGAACCAGTTTTCAGTTCGAAAAAGCGAACTGAATCAATTTTCAGTTCAAAAAACCGAACCGAGCCGGTTTTCAGTTCGAAAAACTGAACCAAACCAATTTTTTATTCGAAAAAACTAGAATTGATTTTTTTTAGAAGTAATTAGGGGTAATTATGTAAAACTTGGTTTATAAATAGTTCAGTTTGGTTCAAAAATAAACCGGTTTATAAACCAATTTGGTTCGGTTTTTTAAACTGAAAATCAGTTCGGTTCAGTTTTTTCAAACTAAAAATCGTTTCGGTTCAGTTTTCAAATGATTATAATTCATAACTAACATTTATCCACCCCTAATTGTTTGATAAGCATCGTATTTGATATACATGAATTGGTAATTTCAATAGTTGAGATTGAATGTTATATGCATATTTACAAAACATATTTGTGACTTGCACATGTCTTTTTTTTTCTTTTTTCTTTTTTATAATTAAACCTAATGTCAAATTTAAGGTTCTCTTTTCTTTTATTTTATTTTATTTTATTTTATTTTATTTTATTTTATTTTATTTTATTTTATTTTATTTTGTCTTTTACTTTTCTTCTCAAGGTTGCACTGCTCTGATATTGTTTTATTGGAAGATGAAAAATTATTTTATATCTTCCTCCACATCAATGGAATTTCCTTTCTTTTGCAAGCACCTTCTTGTACAGGGAACATTCACAACTCTCTATTCCCTTCTATTATGATTCCTTCCTAATATTTTGATCAATTCTTAATAAGAAAAAAAAAAAAAAATTTTGTTATTTTTTATTTTTTTACATTTCTCATTAATTTCGTGTCTTTGTAAAATTTATAAAAAATCAACGTTTCAATCTTTATTTTAAAATAAAAAATTGACTAACCCATCTGATAGAATCCGTTCGCTTAATTTGCTGCTTCAAAGAATTGAATATAATTCAAAAATCATCACTTGTGATTTGTTTTGGATTCACTTTTTTCAACTGAATACAAACCGATATCCACCCCTATTAAGAATGAAATGTAAATTTATAATATTTTTTCATTTTCTTATATTAAATAAAATATTTTTGGATTTATGTCGTGTTTTGGAAAAAAAAGTTAAGACAAAAAAGAATTCTACAAATTTGAGAAGAGCACACATCATGCAAATGTCAGAGAAGAAAAAGTTAAGGTATTTTACTTTATTTTTTAAAGTAAATTATTTATTAGTTAAACTTCAAATGAATTAAATAATTTTTCTTATCTTTAATGTGAATTTCATATTTATTCCGATAGATAATGTGAATTTTATTGATTAAAAAATTTAAAATTTTTATATATTTTTTATTTGATTTAATTTATATACATTATTAGTGTAAATATTTTTTAGATTTTTAAATTTTAATTATTTTTAATCATTAAAAATATTAATCATAATATATTTTAAAATTATCATACAAATGAATATAATTTATTGATAGTATTAAACTTTTTACTCTAGTAATATATTAAAATTAAATTATTTTATGTTTATAATAAAGTACATAAATAATATTAGCAACACGTGTTATTTTCAAAACACTTTTTTTAATTAATAAAAATTCAAATAAACCTTACCACTTTAGATGGGCACACAAAATTAGGTAAATCAACTATAATTTGGTACGCTCTATAATTTGTAGATTGTGAAAAGTGTATTAGAGAAGTATTTGATTTGATTTGATTTCAAAGATTTAAATAACTTGTAGTTCAAAGTGAATTGTTTAATTAGAAAAATCTATTATGATCATGTGCACTTTCAATTAAATGGTATGTTTCGATTTTTACTAGCACATGCTCCCATTTCTTTATTACGCAAATTTTTACAAATTAAATAATATAAACACATATAATTTAGACACTAAAAATAATATTAGGCCATTTGTTAGATTAAATATTGTATTATGAGTTTGAATCTGAAATCTCTTAATTGTATACTAATTTTTAGTGTTAATTATAACATCTCATTTATAAATAAAAAAATTATTATTATGCAAATACACTATAAAATAGTTGACCACAATTGTTACTTTTTAAATTAATCTCATTTATGAATAGTTAAATTTTAAATTTTGAATTAAACTTTGTATAAATTTTAATTCACAAAGCATTATCATTAAATTAAATAATATTATAATATATTAAATTACCTCATACAACATTTTTAAATAATTATTATTAATAATGGTTAAAAGTTTAAATTTCATGTATAACATGATATTGAGATAAATATGATATAAAATATTTTATTCAATCTTAATTGGTTTATTTTGCCTTAGTAAAACAAATATTTTATAACCAACGGATTTTATTGCAAGTGATTGATGTGAGTGTTTTAAGTTCCGAGTTATATTCCTATGAATAAAAAGAATAAATAATTTATATTTTAAAACAAAATAATAATAATATATGATATATGAAAATACTTCCTTCAAACTGAACTCTCAAACTAATATTTTTTTAGTTGTAGTAATCACTTTTTACATTTTTTTTTCTTCTGAATAATTACTTTATACGAAGATACTTTACTTATTTTATCTCTTTTTTATAATAAGAAATAAAAATTATAATTGAAATAAAAATAAATCATCTCATGAAAGGTAATAATCACAAAAAAGCAATATAATATCTTACCAAATTTAACTTTCTCCTTATGTGTGATGCATGCTTCACACTCGTTAATATTTTATTTATGTATTTCTTGGTTTATTGGTTCACAAGTTCCAAAACGGTAAAACCAATCAACCAACCACCATCTTATTTTATGTCATAAATATATCACACAAAAATCTAAAAGCAACGAAAATTTTCCATTTTATCAATTATTACTCTTTATTTTTTTGGGTCTTATCAATTATTACTCTTTCTATAGTACTAAATAATAAATGTTATATTTTAGAAGGTATGAATATAATTGATATACAGAGTGGTGCTATTTAGTATGAGGATAAACATCACAGACATTTTCGAGACAATTAGCATTTCACTTTACATATATAGTCAATTAATCATATTTGTTAAATGATTAAATTATTTGATTTTAAAAAAAAAATATTTAATTTTTAACTGTTCCTACTTCCAAAATCAGACACATTATTAATTGCAATATGTTAGTAGTTTATGTTTTTAGATTTAATTACTTTTTAATTTTGTATTTTTATTAATTCATTAAGTCGAATTCTTTATTTTAAAATTTAATAATTTTAGTCTTTTATTTTGATTTTTCAACTAAAAAATAACGATAAAATATATTTTAAATAACGTGGGATATAATAATTTAAAATAATTAACACCAATAAAATTTTCTAAAAACTTAAGTTTTAGTTTCAAGAAAAAATTATTTTTATAATTGAATTAATGTATTTATATAGTTCTATATCATGAAGTTGAATGTCACATAATTTAAGATATGTCAAATGATCATTTTTTTACTTCAAAATTTTGATAAAGAGATCAAAATTATCGATTTTTAAAATAGAA
Organism: Cicer arietinum; assembly: GCF_000331145.2. Taxonomy (NCBI): domain Eukaryota; kingdom Viridiplantae; phylum Streptophyta; class Magnoliopsida; order Fabales; family Fabaceae; genus Cicer; species Cicer arietinum. The sequence goes on from NC_021167.2 coordinate 24,439,509, forward strand.
TAATCAATTCCATTAATTGGTGAAAATAGATGAATCAAAACTATAATTAAATATTTTTTTTATATTTACGATGCATGAAAATTAAAATTTATTTATTTTATATATTTTTGGTTAAATAGTTATTGGTACTCTATTATATTCTTTTTACATTTATTAAAAAAAGTTTAAGTATATTATTTTTTATTATGAAAATATAACTCTTATTGAGCAAAAATCTTATGTAAAAAGACAAAAAGTCTAGAATAATTTATTAAAAAAAGTAATTCATTAAAATAATTAAATTGAGAATCCAGTATGTATAATTTATATGATATAATATGTAAAGACATTTAATATGTTGAGGAGCAGGTTTAAATTGTGAATAAGTCTCTTTTTTAATACTTTTTTCTTAAAAAGTCTTTTTTTTTTCTCTATATTAAGTGTGATTGATATACACCGTTAAATTATTTTAAAAAAAAATAGTTAGATGTATTATGATATGATAATTGATAAAAAAAAATGTAATTAACATTTAATTACTCTCTTTATCCTAAAATATAAATAAAAATTAATAAAATAAATTGATGTATTTGTCTAAATTTAGTTAAAAAAAAACTAATGTATTTAATTTAAAATTTAAACAAAAAATATCAAATTTCTTGAATCTATTTTTGTTAATATTTTGAAACAAATAGAACACTATTTTAAAATTAAGAAAAATACTATTTGAATTTGAATTTTATGCATTGTGAACGGAAATATTTTTCATTTGCAACCTACCACAACTAATATTATAGAAATAATAGTAAACAAACAAATAAATATTACATAAGTTTATTTTAGATTTTTTTGGTCAATAAAAGTCTTATATTTAATTATAAAATTTAATATACTGAAAATAACTTTATTATTTTAATAAATGTCAATAGTTAATACCATGGACTACAAATAAAAAATTAATTGTATTGTGTTTGTGTCACTATTCATTGCTCCTTGATGTTAATTGTAGTCAAAATCATTTCCTTTTACTCAAAAAACGTTTTCCCATTTTTTTCTTCCATTGTTTGTTCATTTTCTCTTCATTTGAGAGTGTCACTAAACAACTACCTCAATATTGTTGTTCTAGCAAATAAACAAAGTCACTTTCTTTGATTCTTTCATCCAAAATAAAAAAAAAAAATTAAATATATAAAAAAGAAACAAAGAAAAACAACACAAGATAGATAAAAAAAATTAATTAGAGTTTTCAAATCTCAGAAGACAAAACGGGTGATTTTATAAGAAAGAAGAAAGCCATTGAGGCTTGGAAGAAGAATTCAATTCAGTTCCGACCCTTTGGAACTTGTCTCATGGTTCGTCTCTTTTTTATTTTTTTTTTATTTTATGTTAAAGTTCTCTCTCTCTCTCTCTCTGTTTTTTTTTTCATTATTGTTTTGATCAAGACCCATTTGGGTTTTATATTTTTTTTATGTATTATGATATTTGATTGTGTGAGAATTTTGGTTTTTGAATAATGGGGTGTTTGTGAATAAACCCTTCAATTATTTTGATTTTATTGTTATTGTTTTTCTTCAATTTTTATGTTCAAGTTATCTTTTTTATTGTTTTGATCAAGACCCATTTGAGTTTTTTGTGTTTTTTTATGTATTATGATGCTTGATGGTTTGAGATTTTTGGTTTGTGAATAATGGGGTATTGTTCGTTTTTGTTCATTCTTTTTTATTTTTTTTTATTAAAAATTATTTTTTTATTTTTCATCTTGGTGGGTAAAGGATCGTGTTCTTATGAGGTGGATTGAATCTATAAATAGGAAAATTTTAGTTAGTTTAGCTGTTTTTTTTTTTTTTTTGCATTTGTGTAATCTGAAAAATGAGCCTAAATCTTAGGACGATTTCTATGGCTAAGGTTACGGTGCTCTTTCTTTTAGATATTTTGGGGAGAAAATTTGTGGTTTTAGTCAACTTTTTTTGCTAGATTTTGTACTAATGGTTTAAATAAGCCATTATTATATCAAATTTGATTTTCTGTTTTTTCACCTTTTTTCTTTACTAATTTATGTAATTTTATGTTATTAAGAGTGTTTTTTTTTTGTTTATATTTATCTAAGGCTTTGTAATCTTTTGGTTAAATTAGAGGGACACCTTTCATTTTGGGATAATTTTATAATCTTTTTCCTGATTTTGATTTGGAGAAACCCAAGTTGAGGTTTCTCCTTTCCTGCACTTCTCTATTGTTGTGTGTGGAGTTTCATTGTATTATTCTTAATTGCATAATTCTCTCTATAAACCTTAGTTTTATTTGTATATGATCAATAGAATATGAATCAAAGGCTATCTTCAGCTTGATGAAATGTGGTAGCATTTTTCGGCCGAGATTTTAACAGCTAGAGATTGAATTTTGTTGGGTTTAGTTGCCATTTATAATGTTAGAATTAAAAAGGTTCCTTCGAGGATTTCGATTTCAAGGTATTGTGCTGTGCTGATCAGGAATGTGTCTGTTTGTCTTGGAATTTTTCGATAAAATTGGCTTAAGAAAGATGATTCTTATCTCTGTAGGTAGGCTTGTTTGTTTTGTTTGGATCTACATATCATTTGGACTGTGGTGTTAGTTCAGAACAATTATTTTTAGTTATATCATTCAGTGTTTTGTAGTTCTGAATTTATCATATTGAATTTTAGTTGTTTCAACTGTGTTTCTGCATTTTTCCGGTGTTTTTCTGATAACGTTGAACATGTTTCGATCATTATGTTACCTTTATGATCGCACCTTTTCTTGGATAGAACACCTTGTTCTGTTTGGTCATTTTTTTAGATATATAAGAGACACAGCTAATTAATTGTGCCTAAGCAATGGAGCTTTGCATATAATAAAGTTAGGAACTTTGGATCAGTGTTGTCAACTGCAAATTGCAAAGAATAGAGGCTACTATAGCCGGAATTTGAACTAATCGCTATTGTTTCACAATACACTATTTAGTACAAAGTTTTGTCAAATAGTTGCTATTGCAGCGCTTTAGCTCTATAGCTTCACAGGATTTGAACAAACTACTATTTTCCGATTTCCGCAATTAATAACATTGGCTACGCTATAACGCTGCTATTTGACAACACTGTCTGAATTTTGCATTTTGGTTTGGTCTTCTGATTCTCCAGTTTTTTCAGGAACTATTCTTTCTTATTATGCTGGAAATTTTTCAATTAGGGCATTCTCTACCAATCAGCCACATTATTGCCTCGCCAAGGGCAAAACATTTTATCGGAAAATCATCATCTTCTTCTAATGACTTTTAGCAACATTGAAATAAATTGTTCTATGCTTGTTGTTTAGTAAATGTCATCTTTTAGAACTGTGGAAAGAAAAGCCGATTATAAAATAAGAACATAGAGAAGCTTTCCGTTTTTTCTGCAATGTTTAGATGTTTTCTCTTGTTCTTATTTTTTTCTCCTTTTTTATTTTATGGTTAATGATATTGACAGGAAAGGAAGATGCATTGTGCCCCTCAAACGAAAGGTAATGATAGTCCGAAAGTTTCAGAAGCGGGAAAGAATTTCAAATCAGCGAAACATCAGCAACAAAATAAAGTTACATCTTTGGACATCACAACAAAAGTAAATTTACCGTCCTATTTTTTTCCCTGAATTGGTCGATTGCGTTTCGCTAAACATTTGGTCCTTATCTCTTTTTTATTTTATTAATATAATTATTTTATTCAGCATTCTCAAGAATCTTCTCTTTCAAGGATCAACTCTGATAGTAGGTAAAATATTTTGTGATTTTATCATTTCTTTCATGTTCTTCTTTTAGTTATATCTCTCTTATATGGTTCTGTATTTAACTTATGTGTTTCTTTTATTGATTATTGTTGTTTCCTGATGACATAGTGTGCACTCCTAATCTTCTAATGACTTATCTCTAGAAATTGTTGTATCGTAAAAACTTGTTTTCACACGTTTTTTCCATGACAAAAACTTTCAAGTAGTGCTTTCATCTTTCACTAGACACGGTGGTTAATCTAGTCTCAAGCACAGACATTAGACACGACACTAACACTACACAGGAAACTGGTAATAATTTGAAAAATAGAAGTAATTGAATTGAATGTAATCATGTATGTTGGTGTCGTGTCAGTGTAAAACCCCAGACATGCCTTCAATCTGAAGTATCGGTGCGTTGTAGTTAAACTTACCCAAATTTTCAACTTTCTTTCTTTGTTTTTTGTTTATAAGACACTTGGAAGCTTAGAATTGACTATGGTTAAATTGTGCTAATTATTTATCAGGTGTGCCATCCTTACATTCCTTAGTTTTGAGCCCGATGGAACCTGGAGAATTCTCGCTGTTCCAGTGCAGTGTCTCAATCACGTTAACCTAGCTTCCGGTGTAACCATGGATGGTCTGCAACTTCTTTTCCCTCCACCTCTTAATAGGCCGAAGATTGATCAATGTAAGGGGACAAGAGCGCAGGTTCCTTCGAGTGCTTATTCAGTCAAACAATCGTATGCAAGAAGAAGCTTTACTAATTCAAATGTTCGTCGTCGATGTCAAAACAAAGTAGCCAACAAAGTAGCTTGTAAACTGAATGAACTTCCCGCAGATTCTTGTGCACAAAGTTCATTAGTCAGTAGTAGTAGCCCTAGCTTGTCCACTCATAGTACTGATGTAGTTATTCCGTCTGATATGTGCTTGAGTAACACCAAGGAAGATAAGTCTCTCAAGAAAAACTCGAGAAAAAGGACTAGAAAGAAAGTTAGACAGATTAAGAAGCAGTCAAGTGTTGATAATGGATCCACTGAAAGAGAAGTTCATACCGAGGATTATGTTTGTGCAAGTTTGACTTCTGAAACCTGCAGCAGCAATGATGTGGATACGAATGCGCCAGAATCTTCATCTTCCGAAGATAGATCAATGAAAATTGATTGTGAAAGGAATGAGATGAATGACAAAATCAATGTTAGAGATGCACCAAAACGCTGTGAATCTCGTGTTGACGAGGCAGTCGTCAATAAAGAAACAAAGGATATTCAACATGTTGAGCTATGCTGTTTCAACGAGATACAAGACTCCTTGGTGTTGGACGCAGTTTCAATCGGTTCCAAAAGTGATGAAAGTATCAATGGTGTTCATATAGGAAAGCCGTCCAACAAGGCAAGCTGTGGAATCACTTCAAATTCAGGAGATGAGTATTTTCTTGGTCAAGGCTTGACGAATGGTGGTCAAAATTGTGTTGGCAACGATAAGAGAGGTCAGCAAAAAAGAACAATGTCGAAGAGTTCTAGTTTCAACAAATTTGGGAAGGAAAACAGTCATTCTGTCTGGCAAAAGGTTCAGAAGAATGGTTCAAGTGAATGTGGTGGCGGCGATTTGAAGAAAGTAAATTCAACTTCGTCGCAATTTGTTTCCTCTACTACTGAAAAGGATCCTTCAGCTATCAAAAATTGTAATTCTGTTGGTGCAAACGTTGTTTCCGGACTAGATGATAAGAAACATGTGAAAAATAAAGTTGGTCGAAAATCGAAAGGTAAAAGTGAAACGGTTCCGAAAAAAGGACACTGCAATTATTCCAAGAAGGGTTCGAATATTAACAAGGCTGTGTTAAATGATAACCTGAAAGTTACTATTCAACAGAATGATTCTTCAAGTTTCTCATCTCAGGAAATTAATCAACAAGAATCGGTAATTGAGTTTCAGACAAATGGAGTTGAACATGAATCGTCTGAAATAGTTCACAGTGAACAATTTAAACCGGACGAGCCAGATATCCAGAAAAGTTTGCTGGAAACAAAGAATGAAAGTATAGACATTCAAGACAGCTCATCGGTAATGCCAGGTGAAAATATCGGTCAATCAGATATGTCGGATGAACAATCTCAAGTTGATCAAACAGTGAAAGAAGTTTCTTCTGGATCTACCCAATGGAAATGGATACCGGTTGGGAAAAAAGATAACGGAATGTCAAAATCCGAGTATAATAGTTCATCATCAGAAGATTCTGATGAACCAAGTAGTAAAATTTTCTACTTGGAAAACGGTGTTGAACCAAAAATGGATTCCTTTTCTCTAAATCATCAGGATTCTACGTACACTGGTCAGATTGACGATAAAGCTTCTTGTGTAGGCGAGGGTGAGAATCATAAACCGGTTGAGGTGAATGAGGAGCATAGGGACAAACATGAAGTAGCTAATCACATGATTTATGAATTTGAGAATCAAGATATGATAGAAAACGATTCGTATAGAATCGCTCGAGCCGTGAGTGACGTATGCAGAGTTCAATTAGCCTGTGAAGTTGTATACAAGGCCACTGGTGGCCCGGTTGCGGAGTTTGAAAGACTACTTCATTTTAGTAGTCCGGTCATTTGTCGATCGCCCAATTCACTCGGTTGTTTGACCTGTTCACCGGACCATTCTGGTGATGTCTCGTTGTGCAGACACGAGGTACCTGCAGTATCTTTGGGATGTTTGTGGCAGTGGTATGAGAAACATGGGAGCTATGGTTTAGAGATAAGAGCTTGGGATTATGAAATTCCGAGGACAGTCGGTGGTGGTGGTCATTTTCCATTTCTTGCCTATTTTGTCCCTTC
>NC_021167.2:24446258-24456680 GCF_000331145.2 Cicer arietinum
GTAAACAACTCGGAGGCACGAAAAAGGTTTGACAGTTCAGAAGACTCAGCCTTTTCTGGTGATTTAGAACTTCTTTTTGAATATTTTGAATGCGAACAACCCCAACAAAGACGACCTCTATACGAAAGGTAAGATTGTTTCATCCCTTTTATATCAGAACGAGCGGTTTTTAATATGTCGGTATTCAAAGTTTTAGATAATGTTTTCCATTTCATGTGTTCATAACTGATTAGTCTTTCAAGTTGTGCATAAGGGATACTCGGCTTACACCACAATCGATAGAAAACTTATTGTAGTTTCAATTTTGGTCATTCAATTTTTGTGTAACATTTATATCTGATTTTTCTCACAGGATACAGGAGCTGATTAGAGGCGATATACCGATCCAGTCAAAAACTTACGGGGACTCGACAAAACTGGATTCAATAAACCTGCGAGATATTCATCCTAGATCTTGGTAAATGATCATGCAAATTATATTACAAAGCATTTTATATGATCAGAAGCAATCATTATCATCACTTAGTTTCAAGTGAAAGTTCAAATATGGTAGTAGTTTTAAGAGCACCTGATTTGCAGGTACTCGGTTGCATGGTATCCTATTTACCGTATACCGGATGGCAACTTTCGTGCATCATTTCTAACTTACCATTCACTTGGACATATGGTTCGTAGAAGTGCGAATTCTGATTCGCCAAGTCCAGATTCTTGCATAGTTTCTCCAGCTGTAGGTCTTCAAAGTTACAATGCCAAGGTATGAATTTTGTTGCTTCAACTTCTCTCCTAAATGAGAATCCATTATTCTGACATGTGAGTCCACTCTTGTAACTTAATTTAATTTTTTTTGATATGAAGTGGCAAAACAATGAATGACTTTCCATTGGATGTTAGTATACAACTGATTTACCCCGACAATATATGTCCCTTAATCTTTTTTGTTAAGGCATTGTTTGGCACGGCCAAACAACTACCTTATAGCAAATATTTTATAGCGTATAAGTTCATTTGATAACACTTCAAATTCAATCTGCTAGCTTACAAGCTATAAGCTGGCTTATCCATTATTTTCGATAAGTTCTTCTGCTATCAGCTAACTTATCTGTCATCTCATATGCTATAAATTCGTCTGCTATCAGCTAACTTATCTGTCATCGAATATGCTTTATCATATAGTTGCTTTGGTTTGCAATGAGAATTGTGTTTTAATATATACTATGAACAGGGTGAATGCTGGTTCCAGATGAATAATTTTGCACTAACAGCAGAAATGCTAGGCATAAACTCTTCATTATTTCTTAAAGAACGTTTGAGGACACTTGAAGAAACAGCATCTATTATGGCAAGAGCTGTTGTAAACAAGGGAAACCAAATCAGTACAAACAGCCATCCGGATTACGAGTTTTTCCTGTCGAGGCGACGATATTGAGATTTCGCAAAGTTTTCATATTAAAAATAATTATATGAGTAGGCCAAACTAGTCACAAATAATTTTGTTGGTCTTGTTGCATTTGCATGTTCTTCTTTCTTTTGTACATACATAGATTTGTGCATTACCATTCTTCTTTCTTTTTTTTTTTGTTTTTTACTCTCTTACAATTTTAGCTCAGTTTTGTTCCTTGTTTGCTAGAAAGAAATAAGGAATATGTAGTGCTAATGTTGAGAGATTAGTAGTAGTACTAATTTTTAACATTTCTGAGTGATTCTTGTTTTTCATAGCTTCAACTTAGTGAATTTCTTTTTTTTGTCAAATTTTGTCTTATCTTGTTCACCATTTTGGAGCATATTTGGTAGGATATAAACTTTAACATTCTTTTTATAAATATCACTTGTACATATCATTTTTGAGACACCTCAATCAACCAACAATTTATTTTAATCACATTTTAGCTCACATTTTATGTGTTTTATTTTTACTAACTATAGTTTTCTTTAATAATTTAGTTCTAAAAAATGTTACATTAAGAAACTCATAGTCGAAAAAAAGTTCATTGTTTAACGTGATATCAGTTGAAGAAAAAAGAATCGCTATTGAGAATTATTAGCCAAATCTTTAGCTCACTTTCTAAATCATATGAACATACACAGATATTTATTTATTTTTAATCTCCATTTAAGTATCATATCTCTCCAACTAACTAAAAAAAACACTAAAAGATAACACCAATATTTTCCATCCTTACATTTTATTAATAAGATATTATTTAGCTGTACTATGACTGTCCGTGTAGTTAGGTGATTTAGATTTGAGACTAAAATATTATTTAATTGTACCTTGATTATTTGAGACCAAAATATTATTTAATTGTACCTTGAATGTCCACAGTCTTGTGATTTAAATCAAGACACAAAACAAATATTAAGAAGGTCATAAATTTCATCTCTCCTACTAAAATTTATCCATCTTCACTAACAAAATTAGATTTTTTTTCTTTATTTTTTTTTACCAAAATGCCACTCGAAAAAATAATACGCTCTACTTTTTAGCTCTAGTTGTTAATTATAATATGTGAATGCGATGATGTGAATCAAATTTTTTTTTATCCTTAATAGAAGGGGATGCCACCATCTACTACTATATATATATATATATATTGCCATTTTATTAATACTGTTAATTATTATTTAATTAATTATAAATAATTAAAATATTTAAAAATTCAAAATACTATTAATAAAATAAAATATATTAATAAATAATAATAATAATATTATAAATTTAATAATAATAATAAAAAGAATAATAATTTTAATAATATTATTAATTTTAATTTTAATAATAATAATAATAAAAATAGAATTATATTAATAAAATAAAATAAAAATACATTAAATTAAAAGAGAAAAATATATCAATTTTGAGTAGATGTGTTAGCAGCGTTTGAACAATATTTCCTAGTATGACCAAATACTCGACATAATCTGCACTTTTTTGGGACTCTATATGTAGTGTCCATTTATATTTTAATATGTTTGATCTTTGGGCGACCTTTCCTGACTCTCCGCATCAGTGAATTATGACACATCTTAACACCTTTATATTGTGGCCAATATCCTTCATTTGATATGAGTTGGAATGCTTCGTCGTAGTTTTTTAGTACCGTTTCCACCTCGTACACATCAAGTATAAGGCTCCAATAATTATATTTGATGCTATAACATGCTACTATCACATGTGAACAAGACATATGTTTAGCTTGATATTTCTCACAGTCGTACCAATTGTTAAAAAGGTTTACACTGAAACGACCAATTGGTTGTCCTTCTCTTGGATTTACCGTCTCGTGGACCATGAAAGTATGACTGCTCTGATCAAAACTATCGACTCTATGACTATTGGATTTACGTATTTCTGATTTCATAAAAGTTATGCTTGTTTCTGTGTATACCTGACCAGAAGCTAAAATTGATGTGTGTTGTTTTGCCATTGTTGGAAATAGTGTCCCTGTTGTATAATATATTGATTGGACCAAATCATTGATGAGAAGTTTGCGTGTTCCTTTTAATATTGCGTTGATCGACTCCACAAGGTTGGTGATCTTCTGACCACAATGACTACCTCCATAAAATGCTTGAATCAAATCTTGTCGCGGTATGTTGTGTAACAATTTCAAAGCTTCTGGGTTTACATGCCGATTTCTCTGCGGTAGTATCGTTATGTAGGCTCATTGATTGAGTAACCTGTATTGAAATAGTAGACAATGTATTATTACACTAATTACAAAAATTAATAATTAAATTATTTATTAATGATAAGAAGTAAGAATTAAATTATTACCCATTGAAATAACTTTTTTCTTCAAAGCATTATCCTTAATTAAATTATTACCCATATGAATTGGTTCAAACATCACACCAAATTATATATATTTGTGGAAAGATACATGCGTGATCCACATTTGCAACCTTCAACATATCTTGATGTTCACTCAACCCCTCAATCAATCCCACAACAACATATCATGTACCAAACACCGTCTTTATCATCACCACCACATCTACATGAATATGCAGATATACCGACTCAGTATTGTGTTCCTTCAATGCCAACAATACCAACTACCGATAATCCGATAGGGAGCAAAATTTTCTATAATTTGTTTGATACTCATTGCACAACTCCTAAGTCGGCTTATGTTGTTTTTGATTATATGTATAACGTCGAAACTCAAAATTATACGGAAACATATGGTAGTAGTTCTAATCCACAAACATATTATAACGAGGATAATAATCAAATTGAGGATTAACCACAACAACCTTAAACTGTATAAAGAGCTAGACGAGTTCGACGACCACATAGATGTGAAACTGGAGGCTATTTAGATGGAAATAATTAATTTAAATTTGATATTATTTTTTTTAATTTGTAGTATTTTTTCTTTTAATTTAATGTATTTTTATTTTATTTTATTAATACAATTTTCTTTTTATTATTAAAATTATTATTCTTTTTATTATTATTATTTATTAATGTATTTTATTTTATTAATAGTATTTTGAATTTTTAAATATTTTAATTATTTATAATTTATTAAATAATAATTAACAATATTAATAAAATGGCAAAAAAAAATATATATATATATATAGTAGTAGATGGTCGCATCCTCGAAATGCGACCTCCTATTAAAGATAAAAAAAATAAATAAATCATCGTATCTCTAAATTGCAATCAGCTGAGTTTAAAAAGTAAAACATATATTATTTTTGTGAACGATGGCATTTTAGTAAAAAAAAATTAGAAAAGAAAAGTCACAAAACTATTTTGTTTTACAAACCCTCACTATTAAAGCTAAACAGTTTAACATTTCCTTATAACAAAAGTTGTACTATGATTGACTCATTAATTTGTTCTTATATAGCATACTCTCTCTAATCAAAAGTGGTCATTAACACCAAATCTTAAGCTTAACACTTTTCTATGGTCTTAATTAAACCTACTTGAGGATTGAATTTTCTACAGTTACAATAAGATGTTGTAATTGATATCCACTATTCAATTTCAAACTAACAACCAACATTATTTTAATTAAAAATAAATATTTTTTAATTTAAATTATTCGATTTTAAATCAATGGTCGAGATTTATATAACTACATGTATTTATTACAACATGGAATTTCAGTCAATCTAACTAGCTGTATGAAAGGCTTAAAATGGAAAAATTAATTAATGTAGAAATTGTACTTGTTTCCCAACAAACAAACAACACACATTAGATCAAAGTCAAAAACTATGAATCATTAATTAAATTTGACACGACAAAACCTATGAAGTCTTGCACGTCATCATACATGCCGTGCTGGTTATTTCGAACAAAGTAATTTAAAAATGAATCCAATAAAATATATTAATATGTTGTACTATAAAAGTAAATATATATATTAATATGCATTTCAGAAATATTTATTTATAAAATAATAGTAGGGTCCTAGTCCTTTAATATAAACAAAATGCATCCTAATATTAACTTGCCGTCTCATCGAAGAAGTTTTTTGGTGTACGAGATTGTTTAAAAATAGGTTAAGCTCTTATTATTGTTGAAATTAATAATTGACATGGACCAAACTTAGACCAATAAATAAATAAAAATATCAAGATGTGAGAGTACATGTTTAAAGTTTAAAATTAAACGGTGTAATGTTGGTGTAAAATATTTTTATATTAATATTTCATAAGAAATTATTATATTGACACATTATCTTATTTTTTATGGTCATTTTAAAATTAATTGTATAGTACGAAAATATGAAAGATTTTTATTAAGTGGTAATGTAAAATTATTTAATATTAAAAATATATGATTATACAGTCTTAAAACTTTTGAAATAAAATAAAATATTTAAAATTAACTAGTCGGTCTTTTAATTTTTTACTCAAGTTAGCATTTTAATAATAAATATGTTCATAATCAACCAATTTTATTTAACTTTTGATTTTATTTTTAGTATCAGTTATAACTAACCATTAAAAGTAAACAATTTTTTCTCAACGATGAATTTGAATAGGAATATTAAAATGGGTTCGACCATCGTGTCAATTTATTTGACGCAATTTTTTGCTAATTCTAAACTTTTGATGATCAACTATAAATAGTTGAATTATAATTTTTATAATTTTTTGTGAACTCAATTGGTTACAAATTTTAATTTTCTAGAACTGACATTATTGTTACCTTTTTTTAATACTTTCTATGTTGTTTTCGTGGACTTTTGAAATATTATTTTTCTTAAACAGATTTTTGACATGTCAATCCATCAATGCATCTTAAAACGATGCAAAGTGAGATTAAAGGTTGATTTTAATTTTTAATATAGTATTAATTATTATTTTCAATTGTATTATTAATTAATATTATTTATATTAATTTTAAATTAATATTTTTTACTTTTTATTTATGATAATGGTGAATAATTCAATATATAATAAAAATGATTTATTCATGTAAAAAAGATAATAAAAGTGATTTATTAAAAATACTATCTTTTTTATTTTTATATTATTTTTAATTTGTATGAAATAATTATATAAAACATTCGTTGTAGAACATGAGTTAAACCAAATACAAATTTAAGAAATTGTCATGTTAACAAGTATTCTAAGATACTCGTTAAAAAATTAGAAAAGAAAATAAAAAATAAGTATTATATAAAAAAATTAAAATTTAAAATATTAAATACACAATTTTTAAGATTAAATTTTTACTTTTAAGATCTTAACAAGTGCCTCAAAAATATTTGTTTTCAAAGAAATGAGGCCGACCAATGAATCATCTTTCCTTCATAACCATAACCATTACTATAAGATAATTAATAACACATGAAAACTTCCTGAACCAGAATCCTTCAATAAATGCACCTTAAGAATCCTAGGCAAAGCAAAGTTGAAGATAGTTTGTTATGTTTTATCATTTTGTGGTCCATATTTATGTCTGCCAAACTTATGACTATGACATATTTTTTAAGCCCTTTCACACAATACCTCATTTAGATGTTTTTTTCTTCATCAACCGCCTTAAATTCCACAAGGATCATCAATTTTTATTTCTATTCAAACAACACCTCATTTAATGGATGGAGTGTACCTGCATACACTTTGAGAATTAAGTAAATTTATGTGTTAGAATAGAAGGTTTTTAGTTAAATCATCAAGAAGAAATATGTTGCATGATCCAAAGTGTGTGCAATTTATGTTTCCTAAAATTTCTAGAAGAAAATTGTTAAGGTTATGAGTTGCATGATCCAAGATTCACAGATGCGTGTTCTTACTGATAGACGATAATTTATGCTATTGTGTTGTCTTAAGAGGATGTCTAGGTGAATTACGATGGTCAATCACCTCAGATCCATTTACATATGTTGTTAGGTCTTAGTTCAAGAATGTGTCATGTTTACATGTAGTTGGACCTGAGTCTGACCCACCATAGTTGCCCTCCAAGTCGTCGACTACTAGAGTTAAAGGATGACTTGAGTTTGAATGTTTTAATTGTTCTCAAATGAATTTTCATGGGGTCCATATGTGTCAGGTTGCCTGAGTTAGATTTGAATTTGTCCTCTAGAGAGTCATATTGGGATCGATGACTTGACCCGAAGTGACATTTGGATTTTTATTTAATGACACGTGGACCCTCTGTCAAAAATTTTGATTACCCTATTTAGTTTCAAGTGCCTAAGTCGCGCCGTTCGAGGAAGAATTACGACCGTTAGATGAAAATGAGGCCCTCAAATCTGAGATAATAAATAGGAGGAAAAATTTGTGGTTCTCTTATGGTTCTTTGCATTCATCTCTCAAGAGACTCGTTTGGACTCACCAAAGCTTTCTTCAAACATTCATTGCACTTTAAGATAACTTCCTCTTTCTCTTTGTGATCCTGGTTTCTTGCATTTTTCTTTCAATGATGTTTTGTTCTTTTTTTATATATGGTAGCCTTTAACTTCCACCATAGAGGTTAACATAACAGGATTATAGTAAAAGATAAATAATAATATTAAAAATAATAAAATTTAGTATGTGTATTGTGTAATACAAAAAAAATACAACTAAAAATGAATGAAGACAGTATTAACAAAATTAATACTTCAATGAATTTTTTTTTTACTAAACTTCAATCAACTTTTTAAAGTAACAATTATTTATATAAAAAAAAAATCCTTTCCTCCTTAAAAAAGTCACAATTTTTAAGAATAAAATCAATAAAACAATAAAAAAAACAAAACCAAAATACTCAAAAGAAGAATCAAAACAATCATTAAAATAAGATCAAACAAGAAAGTTGTAAAAAAAACAAAAAAACAAACCAGAACTGAAATGATTAAGAACAGACAAAACAATGCCTAAAAAATATTTTAGGAAAACGTTGCCGAAAAGAAAAGCACAGTGGTTTTGAGAGATGGTAAAGTATCAATGATTTTGTTGTTTTGATTTAAAACAGTTTCAAAATTAATAAGATAAAAAAAAATCAATTCAACTCAATTTCAAACGAATATATTTTTGTGTTTAAAATTTAATTTCAAAAATCAAAAACTCAAATTAATCGTAAAATAAATCTCATAAATCATAATTCATCCACTGTTAAATATAATTAAAAGTGATTTATAGTTAATTAAAAAGGTTAGAATACAGTTAGAAGAAGTTAATTGAATTTATTACAGAAATACCGTAAACTATTTGATATGAAATCAATAATACGAATAACATTTTTGAGATACAATAACCTTTTTGAGATACAGTTAATCAATCTCTGATTTTAGAATATTTTATTTTTTTTTTCTTTTTTTTGTAATTTCAATTATTCTTAATTATACTATTATAACACCCACCACATTAGTAATTGACGGTCAACATATTTGTTGTTTATTGGTATTGAAAGAAGGATAATTATAAAGCCATTTTTTTCCACAATGTGAACTTCACTAATGTGATGTGTTGAACATGATGTTATCAAAGTCTTCAATGATGAACAAAGTTGTATAAACTATTCATATCATTCTCTCAATTTTGAGATAGATAAAAAAAATGGATGAAGTACCTTTCATGGTGAAACGACAACAAATAATAATTGGTAGTTTATGAAGTGGATGAGCTCCACTATTAAATTATAACAATTTAATACATTAAAATTTATTTATTTATTTATTAAAATACTAATATACATAATGTAGTTGTTTCTGATGGTAATTCACTACATCACATGATTCACATCCACCTATACTTCAACTTCAACATAAAAAAAAATAAAATATTTCTTTTGCAATTTGGAACGAAAGGGGGAAATGCTTTACTAGCATCTATGATAAAAAGGTTCTTTAATTAAACTGATATTAATGAAAAAATAATTCATCTAGACAAATACAACCCAACTGTTACAAATTATTTGATAAAATACCACTTTTTTAACTGAAAAGTTAGTTTTAATAATTTTTTACTGTGTTTTAACATTTTTCAGTTAATAATATTCAATCAAATAATATTATTTTTTAATTAAACTAAAATTTTAAAACTTTACATATATAATTATAAATTAAGTATTCTGAAAGTGAATTTTACTATTATAATTAAATAAAAAGTATCTTATACTTCACATAAATATCTTTGAAAATAATCTCTAAATTTGTTTATATAATAATTATTTATTTTAATCTTAAAAAGGTCAATAATTAATAATTTGCACTACTAATTCTAATACAATATCTTTCATTATATATTTATGATATTAATAATACATTAATATTTAATAAAAATAATTTAGTAAAATAGTATTATCTTTTTAATTTATATATTTTTTTAATATATATAATATAACAATATGACTCAAATATTATAAAATGAAGAGAGTTTATGTTATTTTTCAATTATTTGTGTCAAATTATTTTGATATAGATATATCATTTGAAAAGAACAACCATCAAGAAATAATCCCATTAAATGAATTTTTGTTTCTCGAAAAAGTAATCCTAAATTTTAATTGAAATATATCTTTGTTCTTTGACTAAAAGCAAATTAATAACCATCATATACAATTATACAAATATGACGCCGTCATCATAAAATTAAAAAGAAATTAAAAATTAATAATAATAATTAATAACCAGCAATCTTTCACGTGATACTCTTTCATTCTTTTTATAGTGTCTTCCACGTGATACTCAATAGATTCAATGTTTTGGAACCAACCCCTAACTTGTATAAATATTTTTTATTGTATAGAACATACGTGGGATCAATTATATAAGGAAAATAAATTCCGTTCACTTTTTCTTTTCTCTTTCTCAGTGTACTTTTTAGTGATAATTATGATTAAGACAACGTAAAGAAAAGGATAATTATAATTGAGACCGCAAATAATTCTACAAATTTAAATCACTACGCGAAAAAACGCATTTTACAGCGTTTTTTTTAAGCCATTTACAGCGCTTTTTCAAA
>NC_021167.2:24457180-24460339 GCF_000331145.2 Cicer arietinum
TTAAAATATAATTACAACAGCGCTTGTGTTTAGCAAGCGCTGTTAAATGTCATTTTTGGCGTACTGAATCGTTTAAGTATATGTTTGGTTGCAATTTTAAAAATGGTAAAATTAATTTAAAATTTCTAAAATTAATTATGATAACTTTAGATGTCATCGAATATAATCAATTCTATTTTTAAAGTTAATTTTAATTTAAAGGACTAAGTTCTTTAATGGAAGTTGGGTTGTTCCCTAGTTATAATGTGAGTGACCACTCACTTTTCAGAGTCTTCTATTTTCAATTTATGGATCATACACTTATCGTAGGTTTGACAAGTGAGAAGAAATGTTCTATTATAAGAGTTATTAAAGGCAACCTAAATTGGCTTTAGGTCTGAAGGTTAATTTTCACAAAAGTCTTCTGATTGGAATGAATGTCAATGAATCATGGCTTGCGAAGTCAAGTTATTGAATTGCAAAGTAAGGAAGATCTCATTAAATACATTTGTTTACCTATTGGTAACAATCAGATGAAGCTATCCTTTTGGAGTTCATTGATTGAAAAGATTCGAAGAAGGTTATTTGAATGGAGGAATCGCAATTTGTCTATGGTGGCTAGAGGTGGAAATAGGCCAGACCAAACTTTGAAAGGTCTGAGCCTGACCTACGATTTATTTTTTAGGCCTAAGTCTGGCATATGGCCTATCATAGGCTTTTTTTCGGTCTGGCTTGGCCTTTTTAAAAGTCTGGCCTGGCCTGAAAGCTTATTTAAAATAATTTTTAAAAAATATGAAACAAACATTCTTTAAACCCTAAAAAATAATTTTGTGTGTCAAATAATAGATTTTTTATTCTGAAACAAACACACTCATTATTACCTCTTAAGCAAATATGGAACGATTACTGAGTGATTGACTAATTGAACGGTTACCGAATATGGAATAACTACCAAATATGAAATCGCTACCGAATATGGAACAATTACTGAATATGAAATGCTCACTGAGTGATTGCCTAATTGATAGAATTTAAAATAGGAAATAATATTATTAATTTAATAATAATAAATAATATTAATAAATAATAAAATATATATAGGACGGCTTGTCAGACCTAATATGTTTTTTTTATAAGTCTGAGTCTGACCTATTTAAATAAATAGGCTTTAAAAACAGCCTGAGCCTAACATTTTTATTAAATAGGTCGAGTCATGCCATAAGTAGGCCAGGCCATAGGCCCCTGACGGACGGTCTAGCATATTCTCATCCCTAATGGTGGCTACTTTATTCTCATTAAAGTTGTCTTGTTCGCATTGTCAGTTTATTTTCCTTATTTCTTACTTCAAGGCTCCGTCAAGTACTTTCTTTAAAATTGAATCCTTTTAAAAATATTTTTGACTTAAATATATGATCGGCTTATGTAATTGTGCGTTTTTGTTTTTGTTTTTGTCCATGTAAGTTTTTATTTGATTTTGATGTTTTAGTCCCTTTAAAATTGATTTTTATTGAAATAAGTCACTACAATATATATAATATTTGATTTTAGTCCCTCAATTATTTGCGATATAAGAAATTGTTATGACCAATTTCAATAAAAATCAATTTTGCAAGGACAAAAAATAAAAGAACAAGGACCAAAAACAAAACAAAAATATTTACAAGGACAATCTTTAAGCAAAATAACTTACAGGGAGTAAAACTTAAAAGCGCGTATTTTTAGCGACCAATCATATATTTAAAAAAATCTTTTTTATGGAATGTAGTGAGGAAGCCCGTGAGGTTTATTGGATCAAGTGAGATAAAGTTTGTTGTGAACATGAGCAATGTGTGCCTAATATGTGTGTGTTCAATGTGGCGCTTTTGGATAAATGTTGTTTGAGGCTTAAATCAAATACAAGTGGATTGTGGTCTAAGGTTTTTTCTTGTTAGTATGGTTGGTAATGGGAGATGATACTTCTCGAGGTTCGTCATGGTGAAAGATTATTAGGTGTCTAGAGGTTGGACAGTGGTTCTCAGACAACTTAGTAAGAAGAGTATGTAACAATATAGGAATACATTTTGGTATGATATGTGGTTGGAAGGTGGATCATTTCGAAATAGATTTAGTTGGTTGTGTGAAGTGGTGTGTGATAAATTTATAACAGTGGAGGATATATTTAGATTGGTGTGGAAAGTTGGGGGAGATGGATGGGGGTGGTCTCGTAGTCTGTTTCACTGGGAAGAAGAGTTGGTGAAAGAGGGTGTTTCGATTTTTGTTAATGTTCATTTGCAGATCGAGTTGCAGATTCGTGGCAATGGAAAAGTCCTACGTGTGGGGTGTATTCTGTGTAAAATGTTTATCAAATATTGATGCAAAACTCTTCTGTAAATCATTCTTCCTTTGGTGACATTGTTTGGAATAAAATAGTGCCGCTAAAGTTGTCTCTCTTAGCTTCTAGGTTGCTGCACAATCAATTGTCTAAGAAAGACAATCTGACGAAAAGAGACATTTTGGATAACTCAACATCTATTTTTTTATTGTCCCTTTTTTGGTTCAATTTGGCGAAACATTTTTATCTGGTTGAACATTGTGGATTCTTTGTCTAATTTTGTTTGACACCACGCTCAACAATTTGGTGGATTATGTGTGTTTGGCGGCAAATGAGGAATCATATTATATTTAAAGAAAAAGAGTGCAACACTATTAAGACGACATAACTTGTTAAACTACTTTATTGGTGTAGATTTCATTATAAAGGAAATACTTTTGGTTATGACTTTAATCAATGGTGGTGACTACGTCTATTTTCTTTGCATGTCTTGTGTTTAGAATTCTAATATTTTAATATATCATTTGATTGTTTAAAAAAAGAGAAATGATTAGTTAATACTAATACTTTTATTATAGAATTTATTGTTGGATATATAGAAAGATATAAATTAATTAAGGGTATGTTTGGTAAAAAAAAAAAAATTAATACACTTGAAGATTCATAGAAATTTTTCATCACTCCAATCACCGTCTTTGATCTCTTTGGCCCCGCTGGCGACCACTCTGATCACATTTGGTCATTGTTGACCACCACTAAATGTCAATCACTACTATGAGAACCGCCTCCTAACACCTCTAACAACTATCTTCACCCTCTGCAATTAAAATTATGAAAATTCTACTCTCGACTCCACTATTATACTCTTT
>NC_021167.2:24460431-24474656 GCF_000331145.2 Cicer arietinum
TCCCCACAATTTTTTAAAATGGTAACTTTACCCTTTATTACTTTAATATTCACTTTTTACTTTTTATTATTCAATGTTTTTCGAGATTACTTATTCAAGATTTTCTATACGCAAAAGTTTTTGGAAGTTTCTGAAAAATTTAAATTATGTTCCTCGGTATGAAAGCTTATCGGGAAACTTAAAGGTTGCAAAGGAAAATATTTCTCAAGTTTTCCAATATACTGTTTTGTACTGACAAACTTGTGAAATAGTTTTCTAATACACATAATTTTTTATTTTCTTTTAAAAAAAATATTTTTAAATTATTTAATTTGTTTATTTCAGTTTAAACATATATGGATAAACCACTACAATTATGTGATAAAACATGGGTAGATACTATCAATATTCTCACCATAGATCAGATATGAATAATTATAATTAATAGTAATATTATAAAAAATTGTTATTTTGATTAACTATTTTAATTTATTGTATATTTTATTTCAGATATTTGATACACGAAAAACTGTTGTGAATTGGGCTAGGGAGATTAGTATTAAAAATAAAGTAACTGTTATCATCACTAGATTAGATAAAGAGACTAGAGAGGGAGGAATGAGGGATAAATTAATACTAGGTGTTGACAAATGAGGGAAATACAAAAGTGTTGATAATTCAACTCAAAGTTCAACAAAAAATGTAGTTGTCATTTCAAGCTTATATTAAAACCATTAAAAAATGATTTAAGATTGACACTTAAAGTAATTTGTGGAGTTTACAATCATGAATTGCTTGATATTTTGGATGGACATGCATCTGTTTGACGTTTAGATGAAGAAGGGAAAAAATATATTCATGACTTAACAAAATATAATGTTGCACCGAGACACGTATTACTCTTATTACAACACCAGGACAAGAACTATATTACTCAAATCTCACAAATATATAAGCAAAAGAATTATATTTGATTGCATGTGAGAGGTTCTAGGACAAAAATGCAATATTTATTCAAATTAATTGAAAGATACAAATACGTATTGGAATAGGAAGAATGAAGACTCATATGTTATGATGGATATTTGTTTGAGCCATTCATATTTAGTGAAGTTGTTGAACTTGTTTTCTATTATGTACAACACCTGCAAAATTAATAAATACATAATGTCATTATTTGAAATTGTTGGTATGATGTGAAGAGAGCTGACAGTTGTCGTTGGATTTGTTTATTTAGAATATGATCATGAATAAAAATTTTGTTTGACATTAGAGAAGTTACAAGAATTATTTGTATCATAAAACAAATTTTCTCATGTAACTGTAACCGACAAATATCTTGCTTTGATGAAAACAGTTGATATTATATTTTTAAATGTTGTTAATTTATTTTATCGATTTCATATTGACAAAAATAATGGAGCAAAACACAAGTAGTGTGTCTTGAAATATAAACAAAAGTTAGTATCAAGAGTCAAAATTTTATCATATTTGTGGGATAAAAATATAAAAGTAGGAATATAGAATAAAATTCTATAAAATTATTTCCAAATAAATAAATTATAATATTTAAATTACTTTTTTTAAATAAAATATATTTTTTAATATTATAAATTTCGACTCTTCTCATTAATAAAAATTAACAACTAATTATTAATATTAATTATATAAAAAAGTGAGTATTAAAGTAATTATTAAAATAAATGTATATCTAACCTTCTAATGACTTTAATTGAGTGTCAAACTTAGAAGAAAAATATGATACGCTGCCTTCTGTCAGATTTTCTCAGCCTTCGGAACAGACAAAAATCTTTCCTTTTTTAGCGTGCCAATGTGTACATGTAGACATTTCTTTGACACACTTTAGATATATATATATAAAAAAAAAAAATTACGGTGAAATAAATAAATATTATATTAATACTAACAAATAAATAACAAGACATGCCTCAAAAAAGAATTTGGTATATGATTAAAATATTTACGCTAAAAAATCACATTTTTTTTGAATTATCCATATACTCCAAATATATGCTAGTTAAATAACACCAAGTTTATCATTTATCTCTTTGACCTCGCGAAGCAATTCCTAAAAAGATTGAGCATATAATGCAGGTGAAGATGGAAATACACCACTTATGTCTGACCATCTTAAAACTGAAAATTTTAAGTCATCGAAATAAATACAATTAAAAAACAAATGAGAGAGCGATTGCTCCAACCCACATTGATCGACAAATAGAGAAGACCATAAATTAACCAATTCACATATAACTAAATTGCCTTTTGTTGGTAAACGATTGAGTAAAAAAGTTTAAGCAAAGACCAACACCTTCGGCGAAACCACTTTATTCCACACAAGATCAAATTGCATGACTTCAGAATGTTGATTACCTTGAGACAATAAGCAATAAGCTTCTTTTACAAAATACTTGTCGCCTCTGAGATGTCTTCACAACCATATATCTAACATTTCATCTTGCAAGGAAAAGCTATGTAAAACATAAATACGGTCCAACAAAAGATCACATTTCTATTGAAACAAACTTCTCATTCACACCCAACTCCCACCCCCACCACCAACATCAACTCCCCTACTAAACATATCAATCACAATCACATTTTTATTTGTGGTCAAATTAAACAAATTACTATATTTAACATTTAACGTTTTCCTACAAATCCACATGTCTCTCCAAAATAAAATATCGTATTCGTCTCCTACTAGGAGTGAGAATAGGTCAGGTCAAGCCAAACTTTTGAAAGGTTTGAGTCTGACCTACGATTAATTTTTTAGGCCTAAGTCTGGTCTACAACCTATGATAGACTTTTTATTCGGGCTGACCTGACCTGACTTTTTTAAAAGTCTGGTCTGGTCTGGTCTGGTCTGGTCTGGTCTGGCCTGGAAGCCTATTTAAAAGTCTTATTCACATTAAAACATTTAAATATTCTACTCATACCACATTAAAACATCTATATATATTAAACAAAAAATAATTTTTAAAAAATTTGAAAAAAAAAATATCGTTTAAACCCTAAAAAAAAATTTTAATTCAAAGAATAAATTTTTTTTCTGAAACAAACACACTTATTATTATCTGTCAAACAAATATGGAACGACTACTGAGTGATTGACTAATTGAATGACTACCAAATATAGAACAACTACTAAATATGGAAGGCTACCGAATATGGAATAACTACTGAGTGATTGCCTAATAGATAGAATTTAAAATAGGAAATATTATTATTAATATAATAATAAAAAGATAACATTAATAAATAATAAAATATATATAGGCCGATCTGTCAGACCTAATAGGCTTTTTTATAAGCTTGAGTCTGACCTATTTAAATAAATAGGTTCTAAAAGTAGCATGGGTCTAACATTTTTATTAAATAGGTCAGACCATAAATAGATCAGGTCATAGGCCCTGACGAACGGCCTAGCCTATTCTCATCCTTATGACTCTCACCATCCTAAAAAGATTATTATTAAATAAATTGACTCCTTTCAACTCCTTCTTTAATCAATTAAATGTTTGTTTTAAAGAATATTTAACAAAAAAGATAAGTAATAAATTTTTTTTTGCTGAATTTAAAGAAAAATAATAATAATTTATACTTTATATTCATTTTGGAAAAAAAAAATAATGGATAACTCTTTTATAACGATTCAATATTCTTAAATTATTTTCAAGAAAAGTACTATTTAGTATAAAGAATTATTAGAAGAAAAAGAATAATGTATGAAAATTAGAATTTTAATCAATCAAATTTAAAAAAAAAAAATACATAAAAACAGCGAGTGGTTGTTATTTAAAAATGTTAGATGATAAAACATAACTATATAAAATTCTTATGTTTTTCTTAATTTTCTTCCATAACAATAAGTATTTACTGTCTTTTAATGATAAAAGAAATTAAAGGGAAAATTAATTAATTAATTAATTAATCAATATCCCTAGATTTTTTTTACGTAATCCCTATAATATTGTTTAAAAAGATATAAAAAATGGCATCAAAATCAAGTTCCCAATATTGTTTTTATTCTAGTCAATTCCATTATTTCACACTCAACACAACTTGTGATCACATTCACATGGGCTCTTTGTTCCTATCCCTATATCCTCAAGGAATGTTGATGTTGATGCCCATTCATAAACAAATCAAATAATAATTTAATCATTTATCAAAAAACTAAAAATTATTTTATCTATTATAGTGGTTTGGTTTCACGTGAATCATATCATTCTCATCACATTCTTAAACAATATTCACCGCAAAATTATGATATGTTTAGAAAAATGCAATTTCATATTTAAATTTACATTTGCATTGTATTTAAGTTGTAGTTTAATTGACAAAATATAATAAAATTATGTTGTATATTATATTTTAGATTTGAATTTAATAATTTCACATTTATATGTAAATTTTTGATAATAACTATATTATTTTATTCATAAATAAAAATATTACTTTTATATTAAAGTTATAATTTGTAGTTTCATAAACTACAATTAATTTGCATTGAAAATAAATTGAAATATAAATTCAAATACAAAACAAAAGTAGAAATAGATAGACATCAATTTTTACCGTGAAATATATTTTTTTAAATATAAATTAAATGTCAATCAATAAATTACCTTATATTTGATTTTTTGTAACAGTTGGAACCAATATTAATATTTTTGACTATATGTCAATTTATGGTTTATTAATATTAATAATAAAAAAAATTATTTTCTATAGACTAACAATATAAAGCTTCTTTTGTAAATAAATTTAATTAAATTTATTACTTTAAAAAGTAAATCTTAAAATATTAGTCCTAATTTTCAATTTATAAAATGTGATTAAATGTATATGTAAAAAATGTTAGGCTAATAATAGATATAAATTATATCTATATATAAAAAAGTTATACTGTGATCCTATATTATAATCAAAGATTAAAAGGGTGTTTGTTACGACTTATTTTTAAAATCAATTAATAATTATTTTTCTATATTTTCATCATTTGTTATAATTTAAATAAATAAAAAAATCAGAATTTAAAATAATCTAAACATTGTTTCAAATGATAAACTATTTTAAATATATTCTCATCAAAATTAATTTTAATAACTGATTATTAAAAAAATAATTTTTATCACAATAAACAAATACATTATAAATTTTGTTTCCTATTAAAAAAATATTTAATAAATAATCTTTAAATTATAAAATATCCAAATCACTTTGTTTTATAACAAGTAACAAACAAATTCTACAATCAATTTATTACAAATTATAAAGAAAGTGATTTTGCTTTTCTATATAATTTGGAAACCTTTTTAAAAAAAGTAAAAGCTACTATGTATGTCTTTTTTTATTTTAAAAAATATATATAAAAATAATTTTTTTGAAAATATATTAAAAATAGCTTCTCATTTTCAGTTATTTATAAACTAATTTTATGTTCTCAATTTTTTGAAAATTTTAACAAACAAATAAAAAATTTCAAAAAAAAAAACGTACTTTAAAGTGATTGAATAATTAATCCATATTTCAACATCATATACATTGGAAAAAAAGGTAAACACCAACATTAACCAAAGTAGTATATATAAAAAACTTCCACAACCTAGTAAAATCCGAAGCTATATCCAAATCTCTAGGATCTAGAGAGACATGGCACAAAATGAGAATGATGATAGTGTAATTACTGAAAATGGTTTTGATGAATTTGGTCACAAAAATGATTATGATGAACAAAAAAAAGTTGAGCAAAATGGTAGTTTTGTTCATAAGAAAGAAGAAGAAGAAGCTGCTTCAGTTGAGAAAGTGTTTAAGCACTTATTGGTTCCATCATGGAGGAATCAATTAACTATAAGAGCTTTTGTGGTTAGTTTTTTTCTTAGTATATTGTTCAGTTTCATTGTGATGAAACTTAACCTCACAACTGGGATTATACCTTCACTCAATGTATCTGCTGGTCTTTTGGGTTTCTTCTTTGTGAAAACTTGGACTAAGTTTTTGGAGAAATCTGATATGTTGAAACAACCTTTTACAAGACAAGAGAATACTGTTATTCAGACTTGTGTTGTTGCTTCCTCTGGCATAGCCTTCAGTGGTAAAATTCCTTTTTTTACTTTCTCTTTTGTTTATGATTTTGGCCTTATTTCTATTTTTTTTTTTTGTCTTGATTCTCCTGCTTATGTGAAAAAGTGTTCTGGTAATCTGAAGTTAAGGATTGTTTTAGTTATGATTTGGATTTGGAAACTCTATTGTTTTTATGAATCTGTTCATATTAGTATGACTTTTTTTCTTTTGTCTTAATCCTACAGTTTATGGGGAAAGAGGTTCTGGTAATTTAGAGTTTGGTTGAGAGGTTATGAATTTTTTTGGTTTGGGTTCGAATTCGGGTACTCCTGATTGATTTGACCTTCACTAAATCTCTTTTGTCATTATGAATCTTTTCCTATTAGTGTGATATTATTTTTTTGTCTTAAGCTTTTGGTTTTTGGGAAAAGGGTTCTGGTAATTCGGAGTTTGGTCGGGAGGTTAGTAAAACCTGGAGAGCGATTGTTTTAGTTAGGGTTCGAATTTAGGTACTCCTGGTTGATTCGAACATTATTGATTAAGGATTGTTTCAGTTAAGGTTCGAATACAGGTATTCCTGATCAATTCGACCTTCACTGAAACTCTATTGTCTTTATGAAACTATCCCTATTACTATGATATATTTTTGTCTTAAGCCTCCGGTTTTCGGAGAAAGGGGTTCCAATAATCTGGAGTTGATAGTTTAATAAAGTCTGGTTAATGATTGTTTTTAGTTAGGCTTTGAATTTGGTGACTCCCGATTGATTTGACTTTCACCGAAACTTTGTGTTACTATGATATGATATTTGTAATGTTTTTTAAGTGGTTATTGTGATTTGTGACCCTTTTTTTAGTTTATGTGTTGAAATTTGATAGCCTGCTTCTTTGGTTTGAAATTGACAAGAAATAGTTAAGAATTTTTATACTGTTTTTTAGATTTTACTACAGTGTGCTAATTTGTTAGGACAATGATTTGAGTTAAGAGGGGTTTATAGTGTTTAACTTCACTATTTTAATCTGATTCCTCAAAAAAAATCATACCATTTTTTCACTGTTCTATCATTGTGTTTTTTATATGGTTAGTTAAATCTGAATATAATCAAATTTAAACCACATCAACAAGTCAATTAAGTACTACAGTGATTAATGTTTGTATTATGGTAAACAGTTAGATAATTTAACTCCCTCTGTTTGAATAAATTGAAGAAACTTTTCAGCCTAAAAAACTGTCACAATCTTTTGCTATCAACCTTTCACTGTCTGGAATATATAAACTTTGAAAGCTTCAAAGTCTTCAATTTTGTCCATACCTTTTGAAAGATACAGCTTTTTCTTTGCTGTCATGTTTAAACTTATTCCAAGAAGTTTGAAAAGTAAATAGGACTGTATATGTATATATAAGTCAAAATTTTGGCAGAATTTAATTTTGCTAAAATATGAGTGAAGCAGGATTCAGGAAGCATAGAAGTCAAAGTATACTATAATACTATTTAATACTAATAATTAAAATTACTGTTCATATATGTAATTAAAATATAGTTTGACTTGTATGTAGAGAAGTCAATGAGACGGAGCGGAAAGTACTTCTTCGCTTCTGTTATGTGCATTCATCTGAATTTCCACAGATCTCTGCGGAGAGCTATTATAAGCACAGAAATTGTAACCGTAATCTTAACCGAGCATTATATGGTTATGGAGTTCGATAATGAACGTGCCGAATCCCTGGAAATAAGTGAAGAAATCTAATTTGAACTAGAAATAATGATAAATATATGGACTTATCAATGAATCTTCTTATAGTATTGTAAATTGATATCATTACATGCATATATGGGTATGACTCTGTGAAGTGAACCAATTGTTAATGAAGTTTTAATGTTATGTACATGTGAAAGGAAATCTAATCTTGTTATAATCTAGAAACATTTATTTTTGTTGATATCATATCATCATTGTCCTAATTTGATGAAGTTTTTTTGTTATTCACTTACTTGAACAGGAGGATTTGGGAGTTACCTCTTTGGAATGAGTGAACATGTTGCAAAGCAATCCTCAGACACTAGTGATTTTAAAGACCCCAAATTGGTTTGGATAATTGCTTTTCTGTTTGTTGTTAGCTTTTTGGGGCTCTTCTCTGTTGTACCTCTTCGAAAGGTATGACGCATTCTTGAAATATTGAGAATCAAAATTTATATATGCATCTACTATTGAAGAGCTGTAAATGATGTAATAAAACTTAATGTCATAAACCCCTTCATTGATCTTCATCAATTGAATGTTGCAGAAGTTGTTAAAAGGCGTGCTTATGCGAGAAACTTTCAAATGCCTCATTAAAATAATATATTTTAAAATTTTATTTTTTGGTTCAAATACTTTTAGGAACAAATTAGTAAAGGTGTCCATTATTACCATAAAAGTGTCTGAGTTTTGACTAAGATAGTCGAAGCAAAGAAAAAAAGAAGATTATTTTGGGACACTTGTGTGAATTGTCAGACTCGTGTCCTACAAGTGTCAGACACAGAAAACGCCTAATCCTTGGAGCGTCTGTGTTCCATAGTCCATTAGTATTTCATTGTTTCCTAATAAAATATTTTTTGCCTTTTTTCTTTTATCTTGGAAAATGCATTGCAAAACTGATTCTTAAGTTACCTCTTCAGCAATTATTATCAATAGTCTTGATTATATGTTGCCTTTGTTATTGGATGTAGATTATGGTTATTGACTTCAAATTGACATATCCAAGTGGTACTGCAACTGCTCATCTCATCAACAGCTTCCACACTCCTCAAGGAGCCAAATTAGCAAAGTAATAAGCACTTTAGCATATTTCATGTTACCATAAGTGGCTTCATGATATGTTAGACTTTCAAGTAACTTACTTTTTTTATTTCCTTTTTTACTTTTGCAGGAAGCAAGTGAAAGTGTTGGGAAAATTCTTCAGTTTGAGTTTCTTATGGGGTTTCTTTCAATGGTTCTATACAGCTTCTGATGGATGTGGATTTCAAGCCTTCCCTTCACTAGGGCTCAAAGCATATGACAACAGGTATGTTGTCACATCTCATTCATTTTAAATCAAACTTATTACTTATTCATCTTGAGATGAAAATATGCATATAGAGCCGCCTGTATGGATTGGTTTATTTGAGCTCATCTCAATGTTGTCAAATAGCGGCGTTATAACGCAATAGCATAGAGGAATTCAAACAAATCACTATTGTTTTGTGATACTCTATTTATTACAAATTGTTGTCATATAGTTGTTATTGCCGCGCTATAGCACTATAGTATAGCGGAATTTGAACTAACCACTATTTTTTCCAATCCGCCATTGACAACACTGACTAATCTACTAGCATAAGCAATTGTGAGACTATTTGGAGAGCTTATGAAAATAGCTTCTATGAAAACAATTTGACTTTATTTTGTCTTTTGTTACAAAAATAGTTTATACATAGGCACTCATATGATAAGTGTATGTGCTGTAAGCGCTTAATTAAGTTGGTTATCCAAATAGGAGGGTCTGTTTGAATTGGTTTATTTGAGCTTATCTCCTGACATAAGCACTTGCGAGACTATTTGAGAGAGCTTATGAAAACAGCATATAACAAGTCCATAAATTGTTTTTAACTTATTTCCATAACCTCTTCAGGATACCTTATGAAAACAGTTTGACTTTATTTTATCTTTTGTTATAAAAATAATTTATACATAAACACTTGTATGATAAGCGCTTAATTGAATTGTTTATCCAAGTAGCTCCTCCGTCTCACTCCAATTTGGTGTTTAATCTAATTCTTTTGTTTTCAGGTTTTATTTTGATTTTTCAACACTCTATATTGGTGTGGGAATGATTTGTCCATATATCATAAATATATCAGTGCTCCTTGGAGGAATTCTTTCTTGGGGAGTAATGTGGCCTCTCATAGAAACCAGAGAGGGTCATTGGTACAAAGCAGGCCTTGGTGATGCCAGCCTTGAAGGCATCCAAGGTTATAGGGTATGTTTTCTAGAAAATGTTTCTGAGATATTTCAAAGTTGTAATACAGATACTAATTCGTTTAAACAGACTACTCTACTAAACCTTAAAATTCTGATTAATGGACCGAATACAACTATTACGGATAATTACAAATATACGTTATTTACAACATTTTGCATATTTTTTAAGGTTTACCAATTAACTTGATTCACCTTGTACCAATTTGTTTAGGTATTTATAGCCATAGCAATGATCCTTGGAGATGGTTTATACAACTTTCTTAAGGTGCTAAGTCATACCTTATGGGGTTTGTATAATCAAATCCGGAACAAACGAAGAGATAATGTTCTACCTGTTGGTGCCGATCAAGATTCTTCTTCTTCGAGTCCCGAGCTATCTTACGACGATCAGCGCCGGAAGCAACTCTTTCTTAAAGATCAGATTCCTACATGGTTTGCAGTTGGAGGATATGTAGCTATTGCTGCAATTTCTACAGCTACTTTGCCACACATTTTCCCTCAACTAAAATGGTATTACATACTTGTTATATACCTAATTGCTCCAACCTTAGCATTTTGCAATGCTTATGGTTGTGGACTAACAGATTGGTCCCTAGCATCAACCTATGGTAAACTCGCCATTTTCACAATAGGAGCATGGGCCGGTGCATCGCACGGTGGAGTTTTAGCTAGTCTAGCAGCCTGTGGAGTCATGATGAACATTGTTTCCACGGCTTCCGATCTTATGCAGGATTTCAAGACCGGTTACCTTACCCTGGCTTCGCCGCGCTCCATGTTCGTGAGCCAAATAATCGGAACAACAATGGGATGTGTGATTTCTCCTTGTGTCTTTTGGATCTTCTACAAAGCTTTTCCCGATTTAGGGACACGTAAAAGTCAATATCCGGCCCCATATGCAATCGTTTACCGCAACATGGCGATACTTGGAGTACAAGGCTTCGGTTCGTTACCAGATAATTGCCTTTTGCTTTGTTATATATTCTTTGGTGCTGCTATTGTGGTAAACTTGACTAAAGATTTGATTGGTAAGGTAGGAAGGTTCATACCACTTCCAATGGCTATGGCAATACCTTTCTATTTAGGACCTTACTTTGCTATTGACATGTGTGTTGGAAGTTTGATATTGTTTATTTGGGAAAAGATCAATAAGGCAAAGGCTGATGCTTTTGCACCTGCTGTTGCTTCTGGTTTGATATGTGGTGATGGAATATGGACACTTCCTGCTTCAATTCTTGCTCTTTTTGGAGTTAAGCCACCCATTTGCATGAAGTTCTTGTCAAGGGCTACAAATAGTAGGGTTGATACTTTCTTAGGAAATTAAATGTCAAGTTTGAATTGGACTTGGCATCTTGTATGAAAGTATGAAAGTTTTTTTATGCTTTGTAAATCTGTCAAATATTACTTTAAGTTTGATATTCTAGACCTTCAGTAGTCACATAGATACATCATAGCAAAGAAAATTTATTATTGGTGTTGTATGTTTATATCATATGTTTCAAAGAAATATGATTGCATTGAGTTTCTAAAACATCTTTATTTCAAATGTTTTTTCTGAACTCATTAACTCACTTATGTACCTTCACTACTAACTGTGAATATAAATGTGGTTAACCATAATTTTCAGGTGTTTATAATACATGTAGATTTGAACATATGAAAATTGTGATTAACTACGTTTAAATTCATAATTAATGAATTTTACGTCGATAATTAATGACTTTCGACATTTAGTATATTTATTATTATATATTTCAAACATGCTTTCTCGGAACACCAATTTTTCAATGTACTAAATACATCTTATTGATATTTCAATAATTTTCATATTCCAAATATATTAGAAAGAAATTATATGTGTAATTTTTATTGTGCCATTTAGAGTTCCTAAAACATTTATTTCAAATGTTTTTTCTTTGAATGTGCAGTATTTTTCAATGTATTGCACATATATTTTGGTCGCATCTCCCTAACTTTCATATGTTCCATAGACAAATGATGGAATTATTTATCAAATTTTAAGTGAAAGTGCTTTAAACAAAATTCTCACAATCTTGTATCAATTGAAACGTAACAAATATTAGTATCATTCTATAAACTTTATATTGATTAGTGAATGTGAACATTTCTTAAATAAGCCAAGAGTATGTTGTTAATTTCTTATAGACTTGGCAAAATTTCTTATGCAAAATATCACAAATATTATAGACTTTGTATAGACTTTGTATTTTTATATAGACTTTGTATTTTTGTCAATCATCTAATTTTTTATTAGGTCAATCATCGAATTTTTTATATAGACTTTGTATTTTTGTTGCACAACTAAAAAGATTAAACTCTTCATCAAGCCAGATAAAAATACACAACAAAACACCCTCTAAAACTAAAAAAGACACTCATCTCATCTAAATGCTTTTGGATTGTCGAACATCAATTTTAAACCATTTGATTTCTGCCTCAAGTCTTAAAACAACCAAGGAAGCTAGTTCATTTGTTTTATCAAAGTGCGAGAACATTTTAATATTAATCAAACCTTTTTTCATGTCCTTGAAAGCATGCTTCTTTAGTGTGGATGTGATTCTTCACAAGATAATTGAGAGTATATTATTAAATCAACTGAACCATCATCAATAACTTTAAATATTGATTTTGGTAATCACTGAACAAATTTCATTCTTTCCCCACCATGAAACCAAGGTTATGTGCACGCAAAGCTTAGTCATCATGGTTCATCTACACCACCGTCATCACAATTCATCTAGGATTTAGGGTTTAGGATTTAGTCATCCGGTTCATGAAACCAGTCAAAGGGTCACTCTTCACACTAATATGACCTAGCCGCTTATCATCTCTGTGCTTAGTAGCTCCAACTCGGATCACATTCTCAAGCAGTCCAGTCTTCGTCACTTCCATTAGAATCCTAAAAATATAACACTTACAAACATAATCAGTAACATCAAAAGATTCAATGCCGTGCCAGCTTAAACTACTGACCGGTGAAAAAAAAAGAACAACTTTGTATCTATGCGGTTACATGCATGTGCATCAAGGCATGTATTAAGTTAGAAAGAATTACCTCTGAAGCATTTGAAAATTCTTCAATGTCATCATCATCATCTTCAACCTACAAACATTATGTAAATGTCAAACTACCAGCTCAAAGAAAACTGTAAGAACTGATGCGAAGTTTCTTATTTCCTAAGATTAAAACTCGAGCAGTGAAATAAACAAAATGCGTGTGAAGGTCCAGAACTGTCAAGGGGTCAAATTGAAATAAGATATTGGTTTAAAATATGTATAAACAAGAGTGTTCTTACTTTCTATAAATAAACTAAAATAGAAAACTTGAAACTAAAATGTAAGGAGATGAACTGCATTTAGTGGTAGCAATTATGGAAAGTAAAGCTGATCTGCTGAAATAGTTAGAGAAGCCAAATGATCTAAGAGTTCACAGGTCTCCTTACTATCAGTCAGTATTGTCAATCACGAACGGCGGAAGGCCAAAATCCACCGTATAAACATACCATTGTGGCCTATGGCGCCTCCATGGCAGGCATCACTTCACAAATTACCTATGACGGTTGTCAAAAAATCCGCCACGCCATTCTGCCATGGCCACCATTTAACTACACTGCTATCAGTTGTTGGGTTGAGTAGCATTTTGATTAATTATGAAACATAACAAGTTAACAACACAGTGAAGTTCCAAGACAACATGAAGTTCCAAGAATGAGAGAATTTTACCTCACTTTCCTTGCTTTTCGCCTTGATTTTTTCACCTAAAATTTACACACAGCAAGTTCTCTTGAGTTTCATTTATGCAACAACTTAATAACAAAGAATTAAGTAATTAATGTAAGACCAAATTTTATATGAAAGACTAACTGCAATGAGAAGCCCCAAGAGGAATTCCAATTTCTATTCTAAATGTCTAAAATAACAGTCTAAAACCGATCCTTACAACATCATAATATTGCTCACAGATTTAAAAGTGATCAATCTCTGTGGTAACTCAAACTTGAACTCTTTATAAAATTTAGTATCATGTATTGATGGCTTGATGCATCATGCATGTTAAACTGAGCCAAACAAATGCCAAATTCACAAGTTTTAGATTATTTCTAGCACAAGACAGTTCCAATATCATGCATTTCTCTTTC
>NC_021167.2:24474874-24521124 GCF_000331145.2 Cicer arietinum
TATCATGCATTTCACTTTCCCTTATATTCTTCGGTTGGCTCCTTCTCACAGTTTCCCCAAGTTCATGGTGTTCTCGTTTTTTATTTTTCTACATTGAGAGACCAATGATTTTCGCTTATGAGTAATCTGACAGTGTTGTCAAATGCAGAAAATAGCCTTTTTTTTCAAATTCCGCTATGCTACAATGTTATAGCGTCATTATAGCCTCTATTTGACAACACTTTATACTAAATAATATATCACAAATAAATAGCATTTTTTTTCAATTCTGATACTCTATAGTGTCGCTAGAGAGAGAGAGAGAGAGAGTCACCAGGATCTTTGTCCTTAATCGTTCTTGTCCTTTTCCTGGATCCTTCATCCTACAACAATAACCAATAACTCAGCCTGTGTCTACTCCAATATAAGGCACTTATTGCCAATCAAGGAAGATTCTCAATCCGACATGAATAAAAAGATATTCAGGAAATTAAGTTCAAAATATATACCACGACAATCTTTCTTTTCGAACCAGCAGGCTGCAACTTCTGGCCAGAGGCTGAAAAAATCAATAATTTGTATTAATAATTCATGAATTAATGAACTTTCATAATCTTTCCCATACTTATGTAACAACACTAGGAAAAGAACAACCTTTTGCCGATGAAGATTTCCTTGAAGAGCTTGAAGCCTTTTGAAAATATAAGATTTTTGTGAGATAGACAATTTGACAGAATTGAACAATACCAGGCAATATAAAAGAAAGGAATCTAATATTGGCACAAACATAAAAATTATACATTTAAAACATATATATGGGCTATAAAATTATTTTAACGATTTTCTTTGACGTTCGTAAGTCTTGGCTCTCGCGCGAACAGTTTCAAAAGCATACCTTTTCTTCCACTTTCTTGAATAATGAGGATATAGTAGCTTGAACAAGTGAACCTTTTTTAGATTTAGACCCTGAAGCAGATTCTTTATTCTCCATGGGAAGTTGATCTTTTGGAGCACCGTCCTCATAGTCAATGTCAATAACTACAGTTTCTTTCTGTACCAATAAATTAAGGAAGATAAAATATAAATTCCCTGATACTATAGAATATATGATCAGTGAAGTTCTAACTTCAGGTTGACTAGCTGTAATAAAAAAGATAAAACTGAACACTGTTATTCCAATCAACTTATAAATTCTAAGGATCCTTTTGTTGTACCAGTAAAAATGAGTGAATAATCATTTTGGTCCCTAAATGAGTGAGGAGGTGTCATTGTAGTCCCTGAATGTTCGAAACTTCAAAAACATCCTTGAGTGTGTATTTTGTTAATAATTTTATGAATTAAACCGACAACCTGAAAATACATTTAAAGACCAAAATAACTAACAAAAGGCAAAATTTGACCACAATGACTAGTAAAAGATACACTCAAACATTTTTGTAATTTTGATACATTCAGAGACTATAGTGGCAACGCCTAACATATTCAAGGACCCAAATGGCTGTTTGCGGCTGGTTACTCCAGTAAAAATAAATGCAAAATTCAAGGATGGTTGATTTCATATGATTAAAAGGATATTTGAACTATTATGAACATTTACATCAGTATCAACTTCTACTGCTTTTTCTTCGTG
The DNA here is from genome assembly GCF_000331145.2 of Cicer arietinum. Classification (NCBI taxonomy): domain Eukaryota; kingdom Viridiplantae; phylum Streptophyta; class Magnoliopsida; order Fabales; family Fabaceae; genus Cicer; species Cicer arietinum. The sequence goes on from NC_021167.2 coordinate 24,476,484, forward strand.
TTCAGAAAGTTCAGGGCTGCTTTTACCAGTATCATCGCCAGAAGAAATTTCAGCAAATCTGGCCCAACAAAAGAACCATATTAATATGACTTTGATACAAGTTTTAGTTACATCAGACGTTGTCCACTTAAATTTAAATAACTCAAAACTGAACAGCCACACAAAAACAAAACATTAAAATTTTAGGCAAACTGGGCCAATGGCTCTATCAGCAAATGACAAATAATGTTTTGTTACACAAATTTAATTTTTCATGACTTTATTTTGGAAAGCAACACACATCAAGTAAACTAAATAGATGAGGCTCATACTTGTATGATTTTTTTACAGTTCTCGCTGATTGGCGAACTGGAACCAATTCCTTCGTGTCTTTTAAGTCAATTTCACTGTCTGATAAATCTTCTTCAATAGGTGTCTTTGGCGATTCTTGCTCTACACGTTTTATCTTGGTTTTGGGAACACCTTGATTAACTACAGAAGCTACTCCTGCACCTGCACCTCCTTTAAAGTCACATTCAGCTTCTTGTCCCTGAAACCAAAGAGTAAAAATACTTTATTTTCTTTTCATGCCAAATAAGTGATAAACAAAAGTTGCTTCTTACCACTAGGTAACTATTACATTCCAGAAATTCCTAACCTCATACAATTCCTTAGGAAATTCCAATTTAACTTCTTCTGGATTCTCATCTTTCCTCCCAATCCACCACGCATCCGAAAATACAATCTAGTAAAATTAAGACATTGCTCATAAATAAGGAACATAGGTGTAAATACTGACAAAGCTGAATGCCAAAAGATACAAATTTGTAGATGAAGAAGCAAAAGGAAATGCAAAAAAAAAAAACTGTATCAATACCATCAAGAAGCCACAATATTAAGAGGAATAGAAAGAGCACAAGCAATGTTAGATATATACATGCATATATTTTGAAGGAGAAAGAAATCTGTGATGAAAACATTCACAATTTTACTCTACCATAGTCATAGGAATTAAAATTGCAGAATGAGTATGAAATGGAAAAAAAGCAGTGAATTGTTCCATCGACCCAACATATTACAATTCCTCAAGGACTCTTAATGTTATGTTGTGGAGACCATAACACTTAAGAATGTACACATACTAATACAACTATTACCCATACTCACGAGATATTAAAAAGATAGTCGATATGCGCACAAGGAAGTTCTTTCACTTAGTCCCCTTATAATTTGAATATTGTCAAAATATGTTTTTATTTAATATCCCTCAAATATAAGGATTTAGTTGAATAGGAGTAATAGTAGGGATTTAGTTGAATAGGAGTAATAGTAGGGATTTAGTTGAATAGGAGTAATAGTAGAGATTTAGTTGAATAGGAGTAATAGTAGGGATTCAGTTATATAGGAGTACTAATAGGGATTCAGTTATATAGGAGTACTAATAGGGATTCAGTTATATAGGAGTACTAGTAGGGATTTAGTTATATATGAGTAATTATAGGGTTTGGTTGTTTAGTAATCTAGTATAAATATATCTGATGTATTACCAATATTTTTCAAGTTTCAATAAATATAATTTTATTCTAATTCTTGACATGGTATCAGAGCAGGTTCTGATTTTGTGATCTGTCTTTGTGCTTCACTACCGCTGCCGGCGGCGGCAAATGCCGCAGGCAGCACCACTTTTTTCAGTGTTTCAATTTTTTGGCTTCATCCAGTCATTTGTCACCATCAACTCCGGCTACCTTTCTAGCAACCAGCCACAACGCTAAAGCTTCCCTCAAAAGCACCGCTTTCCTTGCGTGTTTTTTTTTTTCAATGACTTTTCTTTTGTTCTTGATATGTCCATTCATCAATCACCTATTTGAAGTTAGTGAATGCAGCGTCATCTTCATTGGTAAACGGGATGCCAACAGATGATTTCATATGCTGCAACAAATCCTGCTTGGCAGCAAGAAGCTCATGGCACTGCTCTTTCAAGGTTTAGGTCACACCAACTGTAGCAAGCAAGCCAATCTCAGAAGCACCTAATATTTCTCCAGATGTTAAGACCACTGCATCTTTCTCAATATCAACTCCCACTGGTCGTATATCATTGCCTTGAGTAGTTGTGACCAATATTCTAACCCGTGGAGACTCATCTTCACCATTGTTGACATTTCAGCATCTTCAACTTGAACAACTGCATCAGCGCCATCAGGTATAGGTTCTTCGATCAGAGCCAGCCCCCACAGCAACTGTATCACTTACTGTAAGAATAGCCACTCTGACGTCAGCACCCCCATAAGAATCTGTAGTTATTTTATCTGATTTAATTGCTGGCAAAGCAAAGGTTGATTTTGATGATATATGCTTTTTGCCAAAAGCCACGGGTCTTAGGTTAGAAATTATGATAGCTTCAATAGGAGTCCTAGCAAATACAACACTGCCTGTTGCTGGAAACTCCAATAAGGCATTAGCTGACTTCATACTAAGTAGTCGACTGCTCCTCTGGTGATCAGTGCTCTCGGCGACAAAACCAGGGCTGCCTGTTCCATCATTGTCGGTTCACATAACAGTGGCACGATTATATTCTGGTCAAAAGGGATCTGTCTTTATGGGCTGTTGAAGTCGAGCTTGCCCTCTCAGATGATGAGGATTTATCCACCCTGCAACCTGACGTATAACAGGGACCACAAAGAGATGAAAGCAAACTGAAGAGCTGACGTAGCTACTTGATTCCAGTTTATGAAATAGAGCCTCTTGAAGCATGATGTCAATTCCACACATGTTGAAAAGCAAGTTCGGATTATCTTTGCTGTAAACAGAAAGAAAACTGCTTTCCCATTCCACAGTGGTGATGCTTCGAGGAAGACAGTTTTTCATATCCCAAAAGACACTAATCCCAAAATTGTCTCGGTGTTTGCTGAGGTTTTATGTGCTGGTAAAGATCTTGAAACAGAACAAACAGCTGGCCGAATGGTGAGTTTACTCAGACAGCTCCAGCAAACACTACCGCCCGCTACCCTTGCCTCCACTTGGTCATCTTTGCAACCACAACAACAGCTTGCTTTACAATCCATCCTTTCTTCATAGTTTTCATCTATTTGCTGCATCGCAGTCCATCATTTCTTCATTGCATCTGGGTTGGCAGTTAGTGTCTTGCATTTTTTAGGAACAAGATTTTTCCGGTTTGGTGGTCTATAATTGTTACCCATTCTTTTTTGCCATAAGATGGTTTCCCATCATTCATTCTTGCATGGTGTTTTTATAGTAACATGGCTCCAGTTTTGAGAATGCAGAGTCAATTGTGATTGGAAAGGAAACTTTCTGTAGAACATGTATATTATTATGAGTGTTCATGGTGCGATTGAGTCTAAAAGGAGGTTAAGCAGTTGTGGTGTTGGAGCTTCACCTGCTATTCCTGTCCTTTTGTTCTTACATTATTGCGTGAGAATGCATGCACCTGTCTCCGGCCCCCCTCTGCAGGTCTTTTCATGATGTGATGTACTGGTCGTGCCTTTATCTCCCTGAAGCATGTCGCTCTCTCCTTGAAACATATTCAAGTTTAAATATTTTAAGTCTCCAATATTATTGTTTTGAAGCTTCCAAATACAACGGAGCTTGCTTTGTTCAATTGCTTGCCATGAATTTCTCTCAGACTGATGATCAATCAGGCTATCTGGCTAGGCTATATTTATAGCAATTTTCTCCGACTTCAAATGCATCCCTGAATTGTCTTTCCATCTTTTTTATTATTTGTGGAGCAAAACATTGTTTTCTTATAGCAAGCTAAAGTTAAGCTTTAGCTTGAGGGGGAGTGTTGTACCATTGCTGCCTTGACGGTTTGTCAATAGGAGGAGGGAGTGTTTGAGTGACAGGAGTAGAATCACCGGGTCATTAGGTGGGGGAACAGATGGGCCAGAATCGCTAGTACCTTGTTCATTCGCTATTTCAGATTCAGTTTGGTTATCGTCTTCAGATTGTGAAGATTGACTATTACTACTTTCATCTTGAGCACTATAAGAATTCAGCATGAAATCCTTTGCCGGTTTGTCATGTTCTTTGTTGTCATCATAAGGAGTCTACTGCTGAGATTGTAGCCTTGCGTTCCGAAGTTTCAATGCTTGAACATTATCAAGAGCAAACTCCACTATCGACCGATGTTTAGGACCAAAAGTTTCAGGCTTAGAAACACCTGAAACCTTGTCAGACTCCTTAGATGCTTTACTATTTGCATCCTGAACCTTCAGAAGGAACATCTTCCACTACACACCATCGGTATCACTATCATCTCCATGATCAGATTGTTTGTCAACATGCTCGACATCATCCTCAGTACCCAGTCAACAGCTATGAGACGAGTTCCAAACTATGATCCATTGAGTTTCTGAATGGCACTTTCATTGTGGCCCTTGCTTCCACATAAAACTACCGCCTTTATTGCGGTTTCTATTTTTCTAAAATCTTAGCCACCTTAATTGTGGTCCTTTTGTCGCCTTCATTGCGGTTTCTATTTCGTGAAATCTTAGCCACCTTAATTGTGGTCCTTTTGTCGCCTTCATTGCGGTTTCTATTTCTTAGCCACCTTCATTGTGGTCCTTTTGCCGCCTTCATTGCGGTTCTGCCTTCATTGCAACAACTTGAGATTTCTTTTTGGCCTAATTTGCACTCCATATAATTCCTCCCATGACAATCTTGCAGATCTTCTAACTAAAGGGATAAACAGTAGCAACTTTGAAAGAATTGTATTCAAGCTGGGAATGGAGAACACCTATTCACCAGCTTGAGGGGGAGTGTCAAAATATGTTTCTATTTAATATCCCTCAAGTATAGGGATTTAGTTGAATAGGAGTAATAGTAGGGATTTAGTTGAATAGGAGTAATAGTAGAGATTTAGTTGAATAGGAGTAATAGTAGGGATTCAGTTATATAGGAGTACTAATAGGGATTCAGTTATATAGGAGTACTAGTAGGGATTTAGTTATATATGAGTAATTATAGGGTTTGGTTGTTTAGTAATCTAGTATAAATATATCTGATGTATTACCAATATTTTTCAAGTTTCAATAAATATAATTTTATTTTAATTCTTGACAAATATCAATCTACCTTCCTCTAGTTCATGTCTCAAAGAACCATCAGGGTCTAGCGTAAGTGGTTGATGCGCAGTGTGTGTGAGTGTGGTAAACCCTGGAATACTGAATTCGATTCTTACTCGTCAAAAAAAGTTCATTAAAACATGAATGATAAGAAAACCAACCATGTTATCAAAGTAATCCTCACACATCACACTCTAAGTATTTGTTTTGTGGATACAAGATAGTCCCAAATAACTTCATTCGTCCCTGTAAAGTGAAAACACACCTCATCAGTTACCAATACACAACATACCAAATCAAACGAAGATTTAGATCATCAAGTTGTCATTTAGTTGAGTCAAGTGTTGAATCAGTTTTGTTAATTACAACCAGCCAGGCATGCCCCTTCAGGTGAGCCTGTCAGATCTCTTAACTGCCAATGTGGAAGGCAGAGTATGTGAGTCGGATAGGGAACTCTGAGATCAAAGTGGTCACCCCGAGTGAAGGGAATACACAAGATGAGTCTCAGAGAGAACTAAAAAAGGATAGAAGGAAGGAAGGAGAGAAGGGGAAATTGCAGTCATAGTCCATACTCTTCTTTCTATCTTTTCTCTAAATTGTTCCTCTTGAAATCTACTTCTTACTTCTTTTCCCTATACCTAGTTAGTTCGGATATATTTTTCACAAATACTTATGAAAACAACATGAAAACATCTTACAATAATTATGAGTTTGTTAAACAATAACCTTTTTTAAAAATTAAAATTAGTTTTTGAATTTCAATCTTTTTAGAAACTCATTTAACTTTTTCATAAACATTTTCATGTTTATAAGATTTGTCATAAATAAGTTAAGAATCACAAACTTATTTTAATTTAAAAGCTCTTGTGAGCTAGAAACTAATCTAAACTAAGCCTGCGTTTGACTGGTATAACCTTGGTTTGTTATTATTATTAGTCCTGAAATTCTCTTGCAACTACTCCAATTGACACACTAATTGATATCATCATATCAACAAAAACAATTGTCAGATCCATTACTACAACTTTATAAGTTGCTCTTACTTTATGCTTTGCCTGTAAAACAGTTAAATTAAATGACTGAATTACAAGCAGATTACACTCAAAACCTACGTAGCATTGAGATTCTAGATCGAAGGCGTATCCGGTGTCTAACACGTTAGTGTTAGATACCAACACAACACCAACAAAAGTGGTTACATTCGATCACTTCTACGAGTATTGTCAAATAGCCGCTGTAGCGGCGCTATAGCATAGCGAAAATTGAACAAATTGCTATTGCTCCGCAATACCCTATTTAGTACAAAGCGTTGCCAAATAACCACTATTGCGACACTATAGCATGGCGGAATTTCAGCAAACCACTATTTTCCGCGATCCAGAATTGACAACATTGATTTCTATTTTCTCAAATTATTATCAATACCTACCTATGAAGCACGGATACTGGCAAGAACACCGGACACCAGTAAAAATTTGAATGCAATCAATGTGCCGGTGTCATGTCGTGATCAGACGCTAATCCGTGTCAGATATCAATCAGAAGTGTTGTGCTACATAGAGCAATTGGATTTCCTACATTTAATGTGTGACGCAATAATGCATCTCAGCTGTCCGATCTAAATTTGATGGCCAAGATCATTTAAAGTTAAATTTATTGTTCTGTAATCTGAACCATCCATCTAAAATTGACGACCCAGATTGTCTACAGCATGAAACTCCGGGCATTTCTCACCTCACCGCAGACAATCCTAATCCCTACATAGATGTCACAGATCATGGGGAGTGTCGTGTCCGGTGTTCATCAGGTCATCATCATTAAAAAAACAAAAAATAAATAAGCAAACCCAATTTCCCAATTTTGTTGTCATACTTTAAAACCAAAATAAAAAACCAAAAAAAGAAGCAAGTATAATGACACAACGGCACCAGTAATAATTTGAGTAAATGAATTAATTGAATGTAATCAAAGTGTTGTCTTTAACAGGACATGCTTTCAATCAGAAGTGTTGTGCCGGTCACCGTCGTGTCCGGTGTTTGTCTTTCATAGCTCAAAACAACTAAATCATCATTAAAATAAATAAAAAATAAGAAAGCAAACCAAAACCCTAAAAAAACAAAATTTTCAAAACAAAAAAAAAAAACTAACCTGAGGGAAATCAAGGTAGAGAATAGGGTTTTTAGTTCCCAAATCCATAAGATCACCAATTTTACCACCAGAAATAGGAGCAAATAAACCAGGAAACGAAAAAAGGTATCTACTACTCTTCCTCTGAGATTTCTTGATAATATCTTTGCCATGATGTTTTGCAACAATGGAAGAAGGGTTAAGTTGAATGGAGGTTGTAGCTTGTGTCTCTGAGAGTATGTTGTTTGAAAATGCTAACGATTTCAGTCTCTTTCGTTGAATGGTTTCTGGATTTGTTGTTTCTGTTTCTTCTTCAACTCCCCGCTGTTCCTTCTTCGTTTTTGGTCGTGCCATTTGAGATTCAACGTTGGTTCTTCTGATAGTTGCTGTATCGCGCGGGAATGAGAACAACGCGTTGAATGTGCGTGACTTTTTGGAGGAGGTAGTAGCTTAGTTCAAACGTGATTTTGGAAAAAAGTGCTAGTTGTAGGTGTTTGTCGTGATTATTTGTTGTCATGACTAATTTTGTAGAATTTAGTTGGTTATAATTAGTTGATTTTCAATAAATTAATAATGAAAATCATTTTAAAAATTAATTTTTTGATATATTATTAAAAATAACTTTAAAAAAAATCAATTTTTAGATTATTTATCATATTTTAGTTTTTAAGAAGTTGTATAAAACAGATGCAAACATTAAAAGTGATTATTTTACGAAAAAAATTGTGGTATACATATTTTAAGTAAAAGTAACTTGAAAATACAGTGAAATTCTAAAAGAATGGGGACCGTCTTTAACTATATATATAACCATTTTTTGATTGTTTGATTTCAATTAATAATGAAGATTATTTAAAATTAATTTGATTAATATATAATAATTTTAATCATTTAATTTTAAATTAATAATCAAAATTATTTACTATATAATGCATTTACGATAATACGTTTAGAATTTTGTTTTTTCTCTCTCTATGTTGTATTCTCTTGTATTTACTTAAATTGTATTTGTCTATTTCTTTTTTTATATAAAATAACTTCTATCCATCCCTATTACTTCTTTTTACCCCTCCCTTATTTTGTTATGTCCTTTTGTCTTATGCTATTTGAAGTCTTTCGATCTTTAATGAACTATATTTAAAGATTTTATTAAATCTTTTGGTGATAAAAAATATTTATCTATTAGATTAAATTTCTAAGAATTTTTAATTTTTATATCTTATATAATTTCATAATTTACATATTTTTCCATTCTTACCATCTTTCTCTTAATCTCGCTTATTTATCTCCTATTCACTCCCTATTAGATTGAAATATAAAGAAAATTTTAAAATAAAGTATTGACAAATAAATAAATAAAGACCTTTTAATACTGACAACAATATTTTATTATAATTTTATTTAAATTATGTATTTCTTATTTTATAAGATGCAAAATATTTTAATTAAATATATCGCTTAAATATACATAAAAAATTAATTATTTTTCTAAGTTGTAAAACCCTAATTTTACTAACATTGGTCTTGGTCCGAATTTATTCTGTAATTTATTTACATGAGTCACACTTTCTCCCCTTCTCATGTCCTTATTTATTTCATGTGGTTGCATCTCTCTCATCCTTCTATCTCTAAAAACATTTCGCCATATTTTTTCTTTGTGAACTATTGATCATATGATTTTCTTTGAAGTATCATTGTATAAATAACATCAAAGGATAAAAAAAAATCAAATTTAATTAGTCAATAATATAATTAACTTATAAATATTAATGTGTATCTTACTAAATAAAACAATGGAAGTTATATTTAATTTTATTAATATTAGTTTTATTATATTACAAGTATTACTATGGATATTAACTTTTTATTATTTTTTAATTAATTGTAGTATTCGCTCTATTTTGAGGTGTGGCATAATCTAAGTATTGCATAGTATATAGTATGCTAATGGCTCTTAGAATGAAAATGAATTGTCAACGAGACAATCTCCATCATGATCATGTGTCCTTGAAGAATGTGATTGAACTGATAACAACGAGTGACATAATTTTAAATATGTATTAATAATGTATTGGTTTTAATTTTATTTTTTTAACTAAACATTATTACGTTGTTATTGTCTTTTCTATTTACTCTTGTAAGTTTACATTATTGTTTATCTTTTGGTGAAGAATAAAAACATATACTAAAATAATGATATTGGAGAGTGTTAGTGAAATGTTTTAGATCAAAAGAAATCTTGAGACCACGTATTCACTCAAAATCTTAACGAAATAAATATATGGACATATGAGTATCATATTTTATATATCTAATATTTATCATATTTTTAGTCAGTGTGAGACTTAACTATTCACATTTGAACTCAACAATCTGAAGTAGCTAAAATATCACTAGAAGGGATATTGAATAGAGTTATTGGAGTTTTTAAATTTTCTTTTAAAGATGTATCCTCTACGAGAGGATGAAAGTCAAAGGATAGTAATTTAAAAACTTTAATAGACAATTAAGTAAATATATAAGAGAAAGTATATAGAATGACACACCCAACTTTATAGTGGTTCATCCAATGAAGGTTACGTCCAGTCATCACAAACTTGTGAGTTTTCACTGTGGCTCAAACTGGTATGTCCTATTTACAGACCTCTTTTCAAAGTGTATATTCTTAGCCTCACCTCAGGCTTACAATTCCTTTTTCTTTCAGATTACAAATATTACCAAGTGTAGAACAACTTGGAAAATACAGAATAAATGATTTGTGATGATCGTATGATTTTTCTCTTTACAAGAATTTTCTAAGAGGATGTTCTTAAAGATATAGTTTAAGACTATGGAAAGTGTAAAGAGAGGATGAGAATTATCTTCTTAGCTTTGAGAAATATTCTTTCTAAGTAGTTGTTGTGTTTTGAACTAAAGAGATCACTTCATTTTATAGAGTTTATGAACCTCTATCCATGAAGAAAAGAAATTAGATGACCGTTGGAGACTTGATCAAAGGTCTAATTTACAATAATGTCATTCAACTGTCCTTGACACATATATATGAGCTCAAGAGGATGAGCTTGCAGTTCATCCTCAAATAGGAGGAGGTTTAATCTCCCTTGAAATTTGGACATGAGTTGTATTTTTGCTTTTCCAAGAGTTTTAGGGTTCGTCTTTTCAGGTTAGGTACCTCCTTTTTCCTTTTTGACTATTCCCAAGGTAAGAGGATGAATATGATATGCTTATTATCCTCTTTGTTAACCTTTATCTTGTATCCTCTTCTTCTTGAATTGTTTCTCTCGTAACTATTTGTCATCAATTTTATCTTCTATATGTTTTGACTTGGATTCATTGTTTATGTGATACCATATATTCTCTTCTTTAAAGGTTCACCCTAATTGGTGATTCATCGTCTGAATGTATATCCTCCAATTCAGAAAACATGTTGGATTAAAATCGAATTCTTCTTTTCTTTTATCAAGATGATGAGGAACATGTTTGTTAATTAGAATACATTCAATAACATATATTAGACATTAAACACAATCATATGCATTTAAATAATTTTGTTATCATTATAACTATTTGAGAGAGATTTTGTCTCAACAATCTCCCTTTTTTTTATGATGACAAAATTCTTTAGATTATGATTTTAAATATGAGAATTTATGTGATAAAATGTTTATTTTAAAATAATTACTCCCACTGAACATATGCCAAAATGTTTTTTGAAATATCATTTTTGAACCAAAATGTGACTTCATTTCTTTAAGACTGAGATTACAAAACGATGGTTAAAAAAAGAAAAGAAAAAAAAAACATAAATAATAACTAGCATAAAAAGAGGATTGAAATATAAGTTTCAAAAAGTATCATCTTCTATAAAAAGTTGACAAAATGTTGATCATAATCTATCTCCCCCTGAATTTGTCAACCATAAAAAAAAAATGGAACGATCCATGCAACTATTTGGATGGGGAAGAGTCGTCAGAAGAGGACGAGGTAGAGGGCCGAGTGAGCTCTATTGGTGGAGGTTGAACAGGGAGCGTGGGAGGATGGTCTCCAGGTGCAACAGTGGTTATGAAGTGTTTGGTGACCATTACAATAAAAGGTCAAATTGAGCCATTGTTTGTTGAAAAGATGTGAAACTTGTAAAGAGTTTCTTTTGATCTTTCCTGGTCTTTTTTAGAAGCCTCAGTTCTTTTTCAGTGTGTTTGGCTTATGTCCTCCTTTCAGATGTGTGACGAGGTTGGTCTTGTGGTATATCATTTACGCTGGCACTTTTGATGTGAGAGCTTGCACATTTTTCCTGAGATGAGGGGTCACTTGTTTTTGCCAAAATGAATCTTTGGAATTGAACCGACTAGTAACCTCTAGTAGTGTAGTTTTTGAAGGGGCATCATGAGTAGTTGTGGGGACTAATGGAATAATTAATGGATGAGAAGTAAGAGGAACATCAACAACAACACTTACCTTTTGAGGAGATGGAAAAAGTTAAGACATAGTGTAGGAATTCTGAGGATGATGTGATGGAAAAAAGAACGTAGCTTGTAAATTTGGGATGTTTCCGTATGCTCTCCAACTTAAGGTGTGTCTAGAGGTGAAAACTGATGATAAGAGAGATTGAGATCAAAGTAGAGTCCTTCATCGTCTTCCATAAGTTGTAGAGGAGTATCATTCGGTGCATCCTCAGAGGGAGGACAGTCTTCTGGATGAGTTGGAGAGGCATTGAGATTTGGGGAGTGAGATATGACTGGATCAGCAAAGTGAATTGGTGGAGTGGTGATTTGTTATTCAGGAGGTTGTTGTTCCTGGACGGGGTTAGAGTTGTCATCCTCTTAGGGGGATGTATAGTTGATGGTTTTGGAGTTTTTTGAGTGAATTTTTGGATTTTCTTCTTGGTGGATGACTGGGTAGCAGAGGATCTTTTCTTTGTTGGTGTGGGTACGAAACTATCTTTGGTGGATTCCTTTGTGATAGGTTTTTCTGAGGGTTTGAGTTTCGTTTGATTGACATTTCTCAAAGAAAAAAATGTTGTTTAAGTATACAGAGTTTTCATCTTCAATAGGGATTTTGAAAAATTTAAAAATCCTAATGAGTATTATTCATAAAGGAGCGGACCTACACAATCTTGCAGCATTCAACATGAAGTAAAAAAGAATGTTACCGAAATGGAGAAGAGTTTCGGAGATGAAGTGGTGAATCAACATTTGATGACATGTGTAGATATTTGTCATATTGATTCTACTTTGATATTCATGTAGAGAATATGAGGTGTATTTCTTTGTATGACAAGTGGATGGTAAAGTGTGACATTTCATGCAAATATTTAAAGTGACATTGTTTGGAATTTAAAACTTGTAAGGGTAAGTGAAATTTAAAAAAATTAGGGGTGCACATACAAACCGTAAAAAAATATGGGTGTTCGTCTCTAACCATATATGACCAGTTTTTGATTGTTTGATCTCAATCAATAGTAAATATTATTTAAAACTAATTTGATTAATATATAATCTAAATCATTCAATTTTAAATTAATGATCAAAATTATTTATTATATAATGTATTTATAATAATAAATTTAGAAATTTATTTTCTCTCTTCCTCTATATTATATTCTCTTGTATTTACTTAAGTTCTCTATCTATTTCTTTTTTAGTATAAAATAACTTTTCTCCATTTCTATTCCTTATTTTCTCTCTTTCTTATTCCATTCTCTCACTAGTTTCCAAATCTAAAAAGTTTCAAAAGTTTTTAAATCTGAAAAGCTTTGGAAGTTTTCAAATATGGAAAATTTTAAAATTTTCCTATTTCGAATGTTTGAAAGTTTTGAAAATTCTGAAATTTTCTATTCCGAAAGTTTTAAATTATTCGAAAAAAATTCGAAATAAGGATTACACTTCAAAAGTTTCCAAATATGGAAAGTTTCGAAAGTTTTCAAATATGAAATTTTTTGAAATAAGAATTACATTTCGAAAATTTAGAAAGTTTCGAAAGTTTCTAAATCTAGAAAATTTCAAAATTTTCCTATTTCGAACGTTTTGAATTGTTTGAAAGTTTTGCTATTTTAGAAGTTTCGAATTGTTCGAAAATTTAAAAATTTATGGAAATTGTCATTTCAAAACTTTCAAATATAATGGAAAGAGGGTTGAAAAAGTGAGACCTTAAAAAAGTTGAAGGTTTTATAGATGGTTAAAATGGCAAAATTGTATTTTCACGTTCATTTGGGTAACAAATTTAAATGTGGGGGTGCATGGTAGAATACTCTTTTTATATATATAATATTTTCCATATGTTTAGTCGGTGTGAGACTTAACTATTCATATTTGAACCCAACAATCTCTCTTTCAAGTGTTAGTCTCTCACATCTTATATTTGCATCACGTTATTACCAATGGAACTTGTCTCCTAACTACACCGTCAAAAAGACTACTTGTTGGGAGTTTGTGGGAGCAACAACAAGCCAAATGTTCTATGCATGTGTAGTCTCTAGAACATTTACAACATGCTTTGTATTCAATTCATTCATATGTCCCTTTTCAAGAAGCCTACAAGGAGATGATCCTTGAATGGGCCTCATGTAACCAATATCATTACATGCCTTCATCAACTTTGGGTGTTAAATTGTCACTCGTGTCTACTCTACTCGTCACCAAACCAGGTTGTATTGAGAGAGGCGTCACTCTCATATTGTATGTAACATATCACTTGCTTGCAAAATGATGAGTGTATTTGTAAGCCAACAATACACGTTTTAAACTATTTTGCCCTCTTACAAACTTTCTAAAAAACTTTTAAGAATGTCATGCATATAAGTACTACAAGTAAAAAAAACACTGAACTTTGGAAACACTTAATCGTGGAGAACTTAAGTTATGGGATCCTAAAAAGACAACACATGTTGATATTGATGGTGTTAATCACTTCCTTTATACTATTCTAAGCTATAAAGTCTCAAACCTAAACAATCTTTAAATTCTTATCACTATGACCTGTGTTTGGTTAATTCATTTGTCCCTTTGTTGAAAGCTTGTCAGGAGTTGCTCCTTAACCCTTCCACATGCAGTGAGGATCACTCATAACCCTCGTTGGTCCCATTGCACATTCTCAATTAGTATCAGTTTTTTCCCCCTTTTCATATGTTGCTCAATATCATACATCCTTCATTTGTATCTTCAAGTGCCATTTGACACACCATTGCACAACCAAAAGCAACATTTCCATTATGTTCATGACCAATAAGTCACAAGTCTCTACACGAGTTACACAGTTGATGACCATGACTTCATTTTCATAAACCCTGATAACTAGTTTCCATTGTTTTGTTAGAGTGATAATAATTCCTCCATTGTTGATCTTTGAAATTGCATTCTCACTTATTTCTACGCATAAACTTCTCTCATTCAACCTTTTTACCGCTAAGAACCTCAGATTCACCTCATTCACATATTTTCCTTCAATGGTTGTCGCTAACAATTCCTCACAAATAAAACAAGGACATAATATTACTCACTTTTGTACCGAATTCACACTCAATTCCTTTCACAAATACTTAAAATTTTATATTATTTTAATTCCTTTCACAAATATTTAAGATTTTATATTATTTTAATTGCGTGAGATTCCTAAATTTCATATTCAGTCTCCATACACTCAATTTTCATTTTGCAACTAGGTCAACGTTCACTTATTACATAGGGCATCATTTAAATCAATTAAGACAAAAACCAATTAGATAAATTAATTTCACATTTACTCTTTTACTTCACATTTACCCTTTTCTTACCAACGTTTTCCACACTCTATCTTCTCTAACAATCCTTTCACTTTTTCAGTTTCTATCCTTCATTTCCACAAAAAAAAAAAAAAAAAAAAAATCCCCAAATCACAGTTCAAAAATTCTACCCTAGAAGCAATGTGTTTCGAAATTTCCAATTCAACGATGTTGAGGCGAACACTGAAGCTGAAAAATTAGGGTTTTGGAATGAGAGCTCATGGCATTTGCTAATGCTGCAGTGATCGGTCCTTCTCTGTATGGCGTTGGTTGCATCGCGAAGATTCCGTTGTTGAGTTCGCATGGCGAAGTAGTTGGTTCTGGATTTTGTGGTTCTTCATTTTGCGTTGGGTCCCACTCTGGGAAAAGTGATGTTGTTCTTGAAAGGAGAAAATTGAAGTCTGTTGATAAAAATAATCACGTTTTCGAAAATTCACACATGAAATCTGCAGTTGAAATCCCAGTTTCTTGCTATCAGGTAGTAGAAAATTGTTGTGTTTGTTAATTTAAATGTGTATTTTTGTGCTATTCATTTACTCAGTATTATTATTATTACTATCATCGCCAATTCTCAAATTGACAAGATGTCAATGATAGGATCCAAGTGAGTTTGATGAATTCCATGAATGTTTGGGAGTGATAACCTACGAAGCACCGACAGAGACACAGACACAGACACAGACACATTGTAATAATTAAAGAAATAGAAGTGGTTGTATGAAGTGGAGGATCTAGGACTCTGGCCCAGGGGTGCAAAATAGATTTTGGGTTTAAGCCTTTAAGGTGTCAAATTTTTGTTTGAGGGTGGTCACTATGGAAAAAAAGTAGATGCATTGGTCATGTTTTCAAAGTTTAGGGTGTGCAAGTATACACCCTCACTATATATTGTATGTAAACACAGGTATCAGTGTCGGAGACCGACACATGTTGGAGAGTCAGACACATTGGATCTGAAGTGTTGGTGGGCGATAACTAGTATGTGATAGAAAAATAACTCTTAAGCTTAAAGAAAACTTTGATAGTTTGATGAGCATTTATAATAAGACCAATGATGTTGTATGGAATTGAGTGTTGGGTGGTAAAAAAGGTAACAAGACAGGAAACTTACTGTTGAAGTGATGAGAATGTTACAATGGACTAATGATTGTATAAGGTTAGATAGGATTGGAAATGAATTTATAAATTATTAGAGAAAAAAAAAGGATATGCTTTTGGACTTTGGAGAAGACCTGTAGATCGAGAAGTAGATAAGGAGAGCATGGAGGATAGTCTTATAATTAGAGGTCAAGGAGAGACCAAAGAAAATTACAAGCCAAACTACAAAGATAGATTAAGGGGTAATCGGTCTTTATTTTAACCTAATACAGATGACTCCACCTTGTAGGAAAATACTTGGTTATCACTTATATTCTTACTAGTGTCCAGAGATGCACTTTTGTCTGCTTTTCTATTGCGCCAATATATGTCAATCATGAACAATAATTTTTGTGTAATTTTTATCTATACAATTATAAATTATCACGTTTTATTATTTGTTAAGATCGTACTTTATGGCAAAACACAAACTGCTCTTTTTTGTAGTATCCTTTATTGTTGCCAACTTGCCATAAGGAGGAAACTGCTCTTATAACCGTCCACTTCTATCCTATAAAGAGTATTATTGTATTTTTTAAGGCCACACCAAATATGGGTATTGCCTTTATTATTAATATAGATAGTATAGATTATTAGTTATGAAGCACGTACTCCTCTGGGATTAGGCGTGTCGTTGTGTCCAACACCCGTACGACACATGTTTGACAACTCAGACAAGGTGTCTCAATTTTTTCTCTTTGCTTCGACACACCTTACACTCCCTTTGGACACATCTTATACTTATTTATGGGAGTTAATAGTTTACAAAGTCAAAGCATTTCCGCCCTCTGCCTTTTTGTTTTCCATGTAATGATGGAATCTGTGTTTTTGGGATGATTCAGCAGCTATGATGAGTGTTTTATCATTTCAAGTTTGCAAATAGACTGTTAATATTCGGTTGTCTTTGTTATATTAACCTGTCCATGCTAATTTCCATTTTATCTCTTTCAAGATTAATGCTAGACCACTCGGTTCATACCATTTTGCAGCTCATTGGTGTTCCCGATCGAGCTGAGAAAGATGAAATTGTTAAGGCAGTTATGAGTTTAAAAAATGCAGATATTGAAGAAGGTTATACAATGGGCGTTGTTGCATCTCGCCAGGTATAGATGTCACCACCAACATTGATTTGCTATATTTGGTTTTAGAGACTCAGATAAATTGAGTTGTTGTTTGTTGCTCTCATCTTATATCTTTGCAGGATCTTCTGATGGATGTTAGGGATAAGCTCCTTTTTGAGCCAGTATATGCTGGTAATTTGAAGGAAAAGATTCCCCCTAAATCTTCCCTTCGTATTCCTTGGTCTTGGTTGCCCGGTGCTCTGTGCCTTCTTCAAGAGGTACATTTGGCATGTAATTAATCTTTTTTAAATATTTTTCTAAGGGCCGTGTATTATTTTCTTTGTTTTGTGGAAACACTTAACTTCTACTTCCCTATTCATTCTGTTCAGGTTGGAGAATCAAAGCTTGTGCTGGACATTGGAAGAACGAGTCTTCAGCATCAAGATGCGAAGCCATTTACAGATGATTTAATTCTTTCTATGGCACTATCTGAGGTAAGACATGTGGATATAGGTTGCAGAATTACTCTGTTAATTTATAACATTCTTGTTTATATACCCTATCCTTATCATAGGTGCCTTATTGAAGTGTACAGTTGCGAAGATTGGCTTTGAGAAGAACAAGGTATCTCAAGGTTTTGAAGCTCTTGCTCGTGCTCAGTGTCTTCTTAGAAGTAAGCCATCTCTTGCAAAAATGACACTGCTATCTCAGGTGCGGAACGTTTTCCAAGTGTATATTCAGTTGAGATCTTTAAGTCCCTAGCTGGTTTCTTAGTATTGGAACAACCCTGAGGGTGCTTTTAATGGTTTCTAGATCGAAGAATCTCTTGAAGAGCTTGCCCCCGCTTGCACCTTGGAGCTACTAAGCATGCCAAATACCCCTGAAAATGTTGAACGAAGACGGGGAGCAATTGCGGCTTTGCGTGAATTGCTTAGACAGGGTCTTGATGTTGAAGCTTCATGCCAAGTACAGGATTGGCCTTCTTTTCTAAGCCAAGCTTTTGACAATTTACTGGCTAATGAGATGGTTGATCTTCTTCCTTGGGATAGCTTAGCTGTGATGCGAAAGAATAAGAAGACAATTGAGTCACAGAATCTAAGGGTAGTAATTGATTCAAACTGTTTCTATAGAGTTTTTACAGCTCATATGGCACTTGGGTTTTCCAGCAAGCAAAAAGAGTTGGTAATGTCCTTCTCCAATAATACCCCCCGTCCAAAGCTTATATGCATTTTAATATTTCTTCGATAGTTCTTTTTTTTCATAAGTACATTTTTTTGGGCTTACGTGCTCAAATAGCGGCTTTCTTAATTTCATCCTGATACCAAGTGTTTTTATGAATTTCATGCAGATTAACAAAGCAAAAAGTATATGTGAATGTTTGATAGCTTCAGAGGGTATTGATCTGAAATTTGAAGAAGCTTTTTGCTTGTTCCTTCTTGGACTGGTATGTTTTTATCATTTAACTCTTATTGTCAGTGCTGCTGTCATGAAGTATTTAGATATTTTGAACCTTGGTTTCCTGCAGGCTGCAGCAATATTTTTTTCTCCAACTTTCCATTTTTCTGCGAGAATGTACCACATAGTTCTTCATTAATGTTGTCTTTAATCTAGGGCACAGAGGACGAGGCAGTTGAAAAGCTGAAGCAGCTTGAGTTAAACTCAAATCCAAAACATAAATCAGTCTTGGGGAAGGCAATAATGGATGCTTCAGCTGCAAACCCATCATTGGTATTTCTCTTGCCATCATGTTCAGTCAGTTTCTTATTTTTGTTTTCCTTCATGAAATGCATTGCAAAGGCTTTAGGTGCTTGTGTTACCTTAGTGGTGCTCCTCCTATTTTAGTCTTGAGGACCCTAGTGGTTAAGTATGTTTTCGTTGTGCGCTATTAACTGTGGCATAGATTTCAAAATTAGTGTGTTTTAGAATAATTTATGCTTATGTAGAGTCTGGCCTAAATGCCATATGCTACGATTCATTTCTTTCCTTTTTTCAATTGAAAATGAGATTTTGTTTGGCTTTCTGGAAATATTTCGTTAGTGTATGTTATGTTTTTACACGAGATAACAACTAAAGTGTGATGGTTCAAGAACTTCTTTTATCCTTTATTTTAAGATTCTATGATGTAATTTTGAGTTTTTGATTTCTTAACTCAAAGCATTTGCTGAACTTTGCCAGGAATTGTGGCTGAAGGATTCTGTGCTTGATTTATACCCAGATACTAAAGGTTGTTCTCCAGCTTTGGTAAGATCAGCTATAGTAAATGAAACTAATTTATTGCTTTGATTCCGACAAAATGTTATTTACAGATGTTCATCTCTGCAGGCCAATTTCTTTAATGCTCAAAAGAAATTTTCTGGAAGTAAGAATTCCAAAGGATCTCCACAAATGTTTCCTACTATATGTCATAGACCTCTATCATCATCTGGTTCAGTAGAACGAAAAAATTTCGAGGAACCTCGCTCATATATGAGCTCTTCTCCAAATTTGGGGTTTGCTGTCAAGCAGCTGGCTCCTACTGATTTGCAGAGTTCATTGCTATCTGGCAAAAATGAAAACAGACTCAATCCTAGCAAGCCACCTGTTAAAGTGAAAAGGAACCTTGGCAGTCATCACAATGGAATTTGGAATAATAACTTCACTCTTGCTCAAGTATTTGAAAGAATAACATACATTACCGTACTGGGTTGTATTGCATTTGCTTCTATGAAGTTGTTGGGAATGAACCCGGGCAAGAATTTTACTCGTACTAACTGGGCTTTCACAAAATCCAACAATTGCGCTAACTACACTATAGGCCCGGCATATATTAGGCGAAGTTCTATCGCCAACAAATTGAAGAGAATTATGTCGATGGTTAAGATACATTTTTTGCGCCGCCCAGATGCTGGTAGCCGAAGTGATTTACACATTTCTCTGTCCTCATCATCCTCCCCTATTAATGTGTATAGGAAGATGATGTCTGTGGAGGAAGCAGAAACCCTTATTAGGGAATGGCAAACAATCAAAGCTGAAGCTTTGGGGCCTAGCCATGAAATTAATGGCCTAGCTCAAGTCCTTGACGAATCTATGCTTGCTCAGGTAATGCATGTTGTGGTCTTCTTTAACCACTTTTTATATAATCAAATATCATTTGAACCATCGATCGTTCAATCATTCAACTCATCAATCTATAGACTACTGAATTATTAAATGAGCATGTTATACTCTCTCATATGGTTTCTCTTGTTTACTTGTGACGAGTAATATAACATTTATAATAAGCTTGTTGGTTTATGAAAATGATGATGAAAGGGAAACATATCAAACTAATTGAACATGTGCGTTTCTTGAGCAGTTTGTAATTTTTTGTTTGCTACAACCCAAATGTCTTCAATTAAAATTTAACACAACAAAAAAGCTTGAATATAAATGATTGTATTTTAACAAATTTTATGTCTTTGTTGGTATTATAGATGGCTTATTTGAGAAATTTTTGTGAGTCCTACATAGTAGCAAATAGATCTGTGGATAGATGACTCGATAGTGTTTACAATCTTCTTGGAGGGTTTGAATTATTAGACTGGCCCACAGAGTAGTTACGAAATTGGTATTGGTGTAAGCACTGATAGAACTGTATGATCAAAGATTTACTTAGGACTATCATTATGGTTATAACATACCAACTTCAAGTTGGTTTAAGCCCAAACATGCAAACTTAGAACTACCCTTATAGTTTTACCTGTAAACTTATATGGCAGACAGAATTTCATGGTATCTCTCATTCTCTCTTGCTAATGACTCACTTTATATTGTATTTTTCTTAAGAGGTAGTGGTTTGTTGCCATTTCAAAAGACATTTATTTATTAGAGGTGATTTGATTGCATTCAAATACATGTAAAAGGTACTTCAAGAGAAACTTCCTCTATAACAAGAGAAATGCATTAGGATAATAAGGGTGGTAAAAAATTGCTGATATGACTTAACTTAATAATAGGTAATTTACACACTAATATCATATGTTGACTAAGTGACACAAGAAGAAAACTTATCGGTGTTATCTTTGACAGTGGCAAGCCTTGGCTGATGCTGCAAAACAAAAATCTTGTCACTGGAGATTTCTTTTGCTAAAATTATCTGTCCTTAGAGCCGACATTCTATCAGATGGAAATGGATCAGACATAGCAGAAATAGAAGCCCTTTTAGAGGAAGCAGCTGAACTTATTGACAGTTCTCAGCAAAAGAATCCAAACTACTATAGGTAAGATGCACTTTGCTTGCTTTAACTAATAATTGAATTAGTAGTCTATTGTTAAAACACTCATATCATTTCTTCATTTTTACTGTTTTATGAACTTATTTTTTTTAATGATTAATTGCAGCACTTACAAAGTTAAGTATGTTGTGAAGAGGCAAGATGATGGATCATGGAAGTTCTGTGATGCTGATATACGAACACGATGATATATACACGCCCGGCGTAGGACAACTGAAGTTGAGGCTAACTTGGTTCCTTTCCTAAATTTAATTTGAAGGAATCTGAAAATTCATTGACAATCTACATATAGGCAGATGATGACACTCTTCTTATTGATTATTTCCTGTAAAGAAATGATTGATTGACATAATTGTAGATGTTCATCAGAAAATTATGTGACAAGCATTTTTTTCATTAGACTAGTGTGAAAAGTGAACATAAGTAATGTGAAAAGGAAAACTCGTGTGGGATCTCAACATTTGATAAATAGTATTTTAGTCGCCAAAATCTCTCCATGTTTAGTCTCTACAAAAAATGATAATAGCTGACGTGTCCTGTCATGCCACGTTGGTATCAGTTTAATCACAAATCATAAAATGTATAATTTAAATTCTAATGTGTGATACATCATTATTTAAGATTTATAATCCAACCAAAAAAATATAAGTGCATAGCAAATACAAAATATAGACAAGCGATGCATCCCTTGAATAAAAATATAGAAAAGAATTGGGTTCGAAATCTAATCTAAACGTGATTATCTTGTTGTAAGTGTTCTCTAAGTCTCGAAGTCTTTTTTAAACCCAAAGTGTTGAGATTCAATAGTTATTTTGTAAAATATGTATTAAGTATAAAGTTATTGAGTTTTATAATATTTATGAGGTACTTTGATCACTCATATACATATGTATAAATAAATGATTAAAATTTGATGTTTTTTAGTAGTAATACTAAAACTTGCGAGTTCTTCGACAAAGTGATGTACATATAAACACTTCAAAGTTCAAGTCACTCAATGATTAAGTGTATAATGAATGTATAACGTAAATTTTGGACAGGAATCCCTTTATATAGTCGAGATGTAGAGGCGACTTGGGAAGAAAGATTGCTGGCGCTTGTAGTAGAACACGACAAATGTACTATGTGAGGTTGATCATTGTCAAATTTCTAGTATGACTGTGCAAAGCTTCTAGATTACGTTCAAGGATTTGTGACACTCAGGTCCAGTTTGATGGGCCCAACTCCATTCCAATCAATTTATTTTTATTTGAAAGAAATAGTTCAGGTCTTAAAAACGAAGTTTACAAAAAAAAAATAAATAAATAATTAAGTTTTCATAAGAATAACAAGTATTTATGGTATAAATTAAAATAATAAAGTGTAATATAACCTAGAAGGAGTAAAATTCGTATAGTATATTAATTAAATTGATTTTGTATGCGTAACCCCTTCCATTTTAATTCCAAAAAGAATAATAGTCAAGACCAAAAAGAGAGCGAGGCACAACAAGGTTTTCTCATTCCCTTTGGATTCAATTTGATAGAATCGAAAGCGCCGTAGAAACCAAATCACAGTTTCGATCCGATGGGTTTCCAACGCGTTACGAAACTTGTAACCTCAATCGCCTCCCGCCACCACCACCTCCGCCACCAATCATCCTCCTCCGCTTCCTCTCCTGCTGTGTTCGTCGACAAGAGCACGCGCGTGATCTGTCAAGGAATAACAGGAAAGAACGGAACGTTTCATACCGAACAAGCGATCGAATATGGAACGAATATGGTTGGTGGTGTTACTCCTAAGAAAGGTGGAACTGAACATTTAGGGCTTCCTGTTTTCAACACTGTTTCTGAAGCTAAAGCTGAAACTAAAGCTAATGCTTCTGTTATTTATGTTCCTCCTCCTTTTGCTGCTGCTGCTATCATGGAATCTTTGGAGGCTGAATTGGATCTCGTTGTTTGTATCACTGAAGGAATTCCTCAACATGATATGGTATAACTCTATTATTATTATTTTTTTTATTGTTCGTTTCTCGCTTTTCATATCGATATACTTTTTTGTTTCTTTTGTTTTTTAGGTTTTTTTCTCTATATTTATTTGGTATTGTGATTATGTGAATTGTTTTGTTGTTGTTATAATTATTTTTTGTTTTTTGTTGTTGGCTTTTTGGTGGTTTTGTTGTTACAATTGTTATTTTAGGTTAATTAGTATGTGTTGATTGATCTAGTGAAATGGATGGGTTAGGGTGACTAAAGTGAATGTCATGCTATGGAGCACAAGGATATACATTTGACACGAGGCTGACATGTAGACACTGATATAAGAATTTGAATAAATGGAAGTGATTGAATGTACCCATATGTGTTGTGTCAGTGATGATATGTTTCGGGCTATGAATCATAGATACTAACACATACACCGAAAAGACATTGACATTGGCACATCAACACCAATAATAATTTGAGAAGTGAGAACTTGAATTGAGTGTAATTGAAATGTTGTCTCGGTGTTGGACACTAGTACACACCTTCGATCAGAGAAGTGTCGGTGCTACAGCCAACATGTGTTGGACACCCTTCAATCTCAAGTGTTGGTGCTACATAGATTTTATGTTGGTGGTAAAATTGCAATTGGAATTAGTGTTTATGTGACTTGCTTTGTGTGTGTTGGAGTAGTATGGGGAAGACAAAAACTTGTATATGCCACTTATGAGCTTTCTCTTAAATGTGATGGGATAAAAAGTTTTTTTTGTTGTGATTTGATCTTATTTTTGAGGTTAATTATGTTATAGCGACAATCTAAAGAGACATTCAATCATATTTCACTTGTCAACGTGTAAACAAGTTTTAAGAAGTGAAGTTATGATGTGACAAATAATGAAGTATAACTAGATGTCTACAAAAGTTGCTTAAACATTTAAATTTCAAGGTATTGCCATTAAACACTGCATTTTGGGTTCTATATTTTTTGTTTGGTATTAGTTTCGTTGTCTATTGTGGAAGACTGGGATTATATTCATGTGTGAGCCTTTGATTTGTTTATAGCTTTTTGATAAAATAGGGCTATTGTCTAATGTCTTGTTTAATGGTGGCCTTATGTTCAAGTTTGGGTATGTGATGTATGTAACTCTAGCTAGTTGCCAGTTGCTGCATGGATTGTCTAATTTACTTTTGGCTCTGCTGCGGATATGAATGTAGTGGCTGAAGTTAATTTTTTTTGTTTATGTCAGGTGCGAGTTAAAGCAGCACTTAACAGACAGTCCAAAACTCGCTTGATAGGACCAAACTGCCCTGGTATCATCAAGCCTGGGGAATGTAAAATTGGAATCATGCCGGGTTACATTCACAAACCTGGGCGCATAGGAATTGTTTCTCGTTCTGGCACTTTGACATATGAAGCGGTGAGTCCTTGCTTTTTATGTTGGGTAGACTATTGAATTTGTTGTAGTAGTGTATGAGACAGTTTTGTTTAATCGCGGCTATGGCAGAATGGTGTGGGCGCGTGGTGGATTTTTTGCCAACTGCCATAGGCATAGGCAATTTGTGAAGGGAGGCCCACCACCATGGTAGCGCCATAGGGTGCAATAGTGTCTTTCTAAGGTGGAATTTTGGCCTTCCGCCCTATTACGCCATCTTCCATTGATATCATATGTTCTGTTGATAAGATTTGTTTGTTCAAATTGGGTTCCCCAGTCACTCTCCTCATGTGATATGTCAAGGAAAATGTTGACACATTGTACTTGAGTTAGTTCTGTCTGTGTTACACTTTCTTACATGGAGTTGTGACTGCACATCCCTGTGAATCTTGTGCACTTGTCATATGTCGTGGTTTCTCTCCCCCCATGGCAGAGTTGAAATCTGTTACCAACTTGATTTTTTTTCCCTCGGTCAATTTACTGTTGTTTCATGCGTTAAAAAGAAAATCTCAACTTTCATTAATCTATTTAAATTTATTTGCAGCTTTCAAAAAGAAAACAACTTATTCATGTCTTTTATTGAGTAACAGGCTTATCTTGGGAGTTATTACCATTTGAAATTTGAAGTTCTTTTGATGCATACAGTATGATGGTTACCCTTGGATAAACCATGTATTTGTTTATAACTATTCAGGTTTACCAAACAACCGCTGTTGGCCTTGGACAATCCACTTGTGTGGGTATTGGAGGAGATCCCTTCAATGGAACAAACTTTGTTGATTGCCTTACAAAGTTCATAGCAGATCCTCAGACAGAAGGTACTTCGTCATATTTTATTGTGTCATCTATATAATTGTATTGTATTAGTTTATCCATGAAATATTGCTGTTGTCTTCTGTACATAGTTTCTTTTCCTAATGAATTATTCCGGTAGGATTAATGAGATGGTCATTTATCATCACTGTTTGTTTGTGTAATTCAGGTATCATTCTCATTGGAGAGATAGGAGGAACTGCAGAAGAAGATGCTGCTGCACTAATTAAGGTTCCTCTTAATTGTTGTTAATTGCATAAATCTGCCTTTTACTTAGTTATCAGTATCTGAAAATTTTAAATAAGTTTCTGTCTCGTGAGGAAGGGACATTGCTAAAGTTGTCCAACATGTTTCTTTAATAACTCTGGGAAAGGAACCTAAGTTCATTAGGCGTTTTTATCTGGTGAATGGCGATATTTATTTGTGTTGGATATATCTTTCATTTTATACAAAAGGAAAGAACAAACGCATGCTCATGGTACCATAGTCTTTTCAAAAGACTATTTCTAAAGTTTAACTGATTTTTGAATGACTATGCAGGAAAGCGGGACTGAGAAGCCCATTGTTGCATTTATTGCTGGATTAACTGCTCCCCCTGGCCGTCGTATGGGTCATGCAGGAGGTAAATTTTTGTTTTCCAACATTAGCATGGGGAGATTGCACATATTTGTCCATGTTTTAGAGCATCTGAAATTATTAGACTATCCGATTAGCACTTATCATATAGAATTTTATGTATAAGCTGTTTTTCCAATTGAGGAAGATATGGTGGTAAGTTTTGTAATTGTAAAAACAATTTATGGGAATGTCAAAAACTTTTTTTCCAAGCTTCTTTAAACACTTACACAAGTGTTTGTACCATGAGATAAGTCTAATTTTAAATAAGCTTTTCCAAATGCTCCTTTAGTGATGATGATAAAGCAATTCCAGCTTTTACATTGGCTCTCCCTAGATCATGTATATACTCATTTTGCTTCATTTAGTCAATGATGTTAATTGCGCAACCTTGATTTGCTTGTGCAGCTATCGTGTCGGGTGGTAAGGGTACTGCTCAAGACAAAATCAGAACCCTCAGGGAAGCTGGAGTCACAGTTGTGGAGTCTCCTGCTAAAATTGGAGCTGCCATGTTTGATATTTTCAAGCAGAAGGGTTTGGTGCAATAGTTTAGTTTGGGGTTTTATTTACTTTCATCAAATCACTTTGGTTTTGATTTGGCCTACAACATGGTCAGAAAACACTTGATTCCCATCGATAGTAATGGGATATTTTTTCCTATTTTATTTTTCTATGATACGAGAGGCTCCTTAGAATAAAATTAATTCAAGATGCTTTTTATATTTCCGGAAATTTCGTATGTTCCAATTGAGCTCCAGCTATTGTGGCGCTGGTTTGTAAACATCTGTAGTTATTTTGCAATGAATTTCGAAAATCTTCATTTTGTAGTGTCTGCAAGGTTGGTTAGTTATGTGATCCTAAATATTTTTGTTGATAGTTCTGGTACTGTTTGTGTATGTGTTGGTTGTTATTAGATAAAACAACAAACAAGTCTTATCTACTAAACAAGGTCCGTTCTCTAATATTTTGTCATGTACTATAATAATTGGATGAAGTATTTGAGAGTTTTTTATCACTTTCAATATTTTTTGGATTGATCAATCTTTAGGTGTATTTTGACAACAACAAAAATCTAAATTGGTCAAGCTGAAGATGTATTTTTTTGAGGCTTTTAAGAATATAGCGAGTGATAGAATAAGTTACTTAAGTATTTTGATAGATCCAGAACATATATCTGCAGTCATGGACAAACATAAAAAAAAAGTAGTGGTGTATTTCGGTCAATTTTATGTTTTCAAAAGCCCTTTTTTCACTTAGTTTTGAATTTGTTGATAGACAAAGTGATAAGCATCACTTGAAAATCATGTATATAATTGTGAAATTTTGAATTTGAATTTAAAACATAATATTTAATCTAATAATATCGATACAGATAAGTTAATTTGTTTTTGAATATGATGATTATCAAAAAAAAATGCATTAATGTTCTTTAAAATTGTTTTCTTCAACCTTTTACATAAGGTTCTTATGCTTCTCGCCACTCTAAGTTTGAACGTTCAGATTTTACATATTTTTCATGTAGAGAATGGTTGAGCCAAATTGCCAATTGTTGGTTAATCTAATCCATGAGGGCAATTTTAGTGTTTATTTCGAATCACTTGTTTTATTGTTTGATATGTTTAGCAAAGATGAATCCAGAAGTTTACAAGTAGAGGAATGAAAAAAATTTAACTAATAAATCTAGACGAAAAATTTAATGATAAATTATGCATTAATTTTATATTTTTGTCAATAGATAAATGGTAAATATTATAAAAAAATTTACACGCAACTGCAATATTTTAAGTTTAAATTCAAAATAAAATGTCTAAACCAGAAACGGATTATTTAATTAAATAATATCAATAAAACTTATGGAGAATATTACATTAATTTTAAATTACAAGAATTAAATATAATATAGAATAATAATATTAAGGAATGTTATTAATCAGTAAAAAGTATATTTATAATTTTTCTCTAATTATATAATGTTAGAGAATTAATTAAATGATAAAGCATATTAATTAAGTATGTTACAATAAATAAAATTATACTTAATAAAAATTACAAATCTGACTCTTTTAAAATCAGAGATTTATTTTTTTGTCTTATAAAAGATAATAAATTTTATTATAATTAACTTATATAATTACAATGTTCGAGTCAACCTAACAATATCAAACATTTTGAGCTAAAATTTAAGGATGGTCAGATATTTATTTTTAAAAAGAAAAATAAATAATGTTAATTTTTTGATTGATAAATCAAAAATAAATATTATAGGACATTATAACAAATTATGAATTTATTGAAATAAAAACTATATTAATTTTATCAATTCACACTTTAATCAATTTAGGAGATCAAATTCAAAAAATTATAAACAAATGTGTTTGTTAATCGGTATTCGTATTGTATATAGATATTATTTTTTGGGGTGATATTATACAAATAATTTAAATCATTTAATTCATGAACAAAGAAGCAATACAATTAGAAATCCAATAATAAATTAAGGAGTAAGTTAGAGTCATGTTGTTTGCAAAAAGACAAGCTTTTATGGTAAATTAAGAAATACATAAATTATATGTGAATATAAAATTTTGATATAAATAACACATCATATTTGTGTTTATTATACACATAAAGAGAGTATGTGTGAGTGCCACGTGGAATATATATTTATGTACAATAAATATAAATACAGTACATGTTAAATTTTTGTATTTATATAATATTTTTATTAAAAAATATTTATTTTCAAATAAATTCAACATGATAAATTAATTAACTAGAAAAATAAAGCTACAATTTATTGCTTAATATGTTCTCATTTATATGTTAAAAAATATTATAGAATTAAATCTAAACTATTAAATACCACTTGAGTCTATTACAAATATTTAGTATGGAGAGCGTATAAATAACCAATGATAAAAAAAATCCAAACTACGAATACAATACTTAACCAAAAATACATTTTTTTTAGGCACCTTAACCAACAAGAATAATAAATATTCTCAACTTTATCAATTAAAATTTCTCAACCAGATAAAATAAATAAAAAAATCTTAAAAGACAAACAAGAAGAAAGAATCATTATTCATTTTCTTTCCATATACTACCTCTTTTTTGTAATCTTGAATCCTTGATTTGCATCCCATAGTATATCTGTGAATTAAGGTTTCAAAAGTGGTGTTTGAAAATTGGAATATAGTTTAGATGAGTGTATATCAAATGTAAGTTGAAATAAATTAATTTTAACTATCCATCAAATTTTAAACAATCAACATTAAAATTAAAATTAAAATTAAAATTAAAATTTCATGTGAGTTTTTTACACGCACTTATGGTGATTAAAATCTTCACTTAATATGTCTTGTAAAAAAAATAATAAAATCACTTAATATGTCCCTTGTTTTGATTATTACGACATTTTTATAAATTTTATAAAATAAAAAATTCCAATTCGAAGCATTGACTTTTGACTTTTTTATGTTCATCTTTCTCTTCTCTAAGCTCCCATCTTCTCCCTTCACTCATCAGATCCACACACTCACTTCACTAACACAAACATTTTCCCGAGAAAACTCCCAATTTTCCATGAAAATCCCAAAACCCTAAATTCATCAATTTCCTTCACCACCAACAACAATGGCAGTCCTCACATCATCATCACCCTCACCACCATCAATGGCACAAGATCTACTCAATTCCCTTCCCAAAACCCTAAAACTCAAAACAAAACAACAAGAGCTTCTAATCCGTGTAACAACCCTTGGTTTAATCTACATCCTCGCTTTCATCACTCGTCTCTTCAGTGTTCTCCGTTATGAATCAATGATCCACGAATTCGATCCTTACTTCAATTACCGAACAACACTTTACCTAACCGAAAACGGTTTCTCCGAGTTTTGGAACTGGTTCGACTCAGAATCATGGTATCCACTCGGTCGTATCATTGGCGGTACACTTTATCCTGGACTCATGTTAACCGCCGCCGCTCTTTACAAAATACTTCATTTCCTCCGATTCGCCGTTCACATACGCGAAGTCTGCGTCCTAACGGCGCCATTTTTCGCGTCGAACACCACGATTGTAGCTTACTTTTTCGGTAAAGAGATTTGGGATTCCGGCGCCGGGATCGTCGCCGCGGCGTTGATCGCGATTTGTCCGGGTTACATTTCGCGGTCGGTAGCCGGATCTTATGATAACGAAGGAGTTGCGATTTTCGCTTTGGTGTTAACTTTTTATCTGTTTGTTAAAGCGGTTAATACCGGATCGTTGTCGTGGTCGTTGGCATCGGCGTTCGGTTATTTCTATATGGTTTCGGCGTGGGGTGGTTATGTTTTTATTATCAATTTGGTGCCACTTTATGTGTTGGTGTTGTTGGTAACTGGGAGATACTCATTGAGACTTTATGTTGCTTATAATTGTATGTATG
The DNA here is from genome assembly GCF_000331145.2 of Cicer arietinum. NCBI lineage: Eukaryota > Viridiplantae > Streptophyta > Magnoliopsida > Fabales > Fabaceae > Cicer > Cicer arietinum. The sequence goes on from NC_021167.2 coordinate 24,507,123, forward strand.
TTTTGGGAATGTTGCTTGCTATGCAGATTAGGTTTGTTGGGTTTCAACATGTTCAGTCTGGTGAACATATGGCTTCTATGGGTGTCTTTTTCTTGCTTCAGGTTTACTTCCTCTTACTGCATTGCATTTTCTTTTTTGTTTATGTTTCTTCTTATTTAAGGTGATTTTATTTTACTTTGTTTAATGATGTAACAACTTAATTACAAGTTTGTTTGTGTGAGATGCTATCACTATAGTCCCCGAACTTAAACATCAATGGGTGTGTATTTTGTTTGTGAGTTTCTTCGTCCAATGTATCTTTGATTAGGTAGTTTGATGCCTGAATGTGTCTTTAGGAAGTAAGTTAGTATAGTCCATGAAATTACTAACGGAAGTTACACTTGAAGAGGCTTTCGTAATTTCGATTCATTCAAGGACTATAAAGACGTCACTTAACAAATTTAGAAATCAAAATGATTTAGAATATCTGTAATAACAATTAGTTTTTTAAATAATAATAATTTTCGTGTGAGTTAAAATTAGCCTCTCCTCTTGCGGGGGGTTAAGGCTGAGGACATCTATCCTCTCTGGTCCCCACCTGATAGTATCCTTGTGCACTGAGCTGCCCTTTTAAAGTTAGTTTATGAAATATTGATTTTTTATGACTCCTTTTTTAGAAGCTATCTTGTTTAACTTTTCGGTAAGCACTTTTAGATTTTATGAGTTTTTTTCGTGGATGGGGAATGATAAAATTATTTTAATTGACAAGCTTCCATAAGCTTGGAGCTAATTCAAATTTGGATAGTTTCATTGTCTGCTGGTTGAAGTTGAATGGGTTCTTTAAGTATGATGTGTTGGGTTTTATATGTGGATTCATGGATATGAGAAAGAAAAATAATTTTTGGCATGGAACCTTGGTTATGATGTCTTTCTCATCTGTTTGGTGGGTATGGTATACCATGGGAAACCATAGAAAGAAAATTCTAATTATTTGTAATTTATTTAGATATTGTTTTCCTGTTTTACGTTTGCTTAGGCAGTGCTTTATTTATGTGAACAGATAGATTTTCTTAGATTGGTGCCTATGCCTAGTTTGTTTGCTTTGTGGTATTGGAAGTTTGTTTCTGCTGTTGAAAAATATTATGATGATGTTGTTTGTTTACCGTGGATGCTGTTGTATCACCGCTTCTCTGTTGATTTGTTTGAGATGAGATTAGCATGCTGGCTCTTTTGGCTCTGACTTGGATTGTTTTTCCAGGTGTTTTTCTTTTTGGATTGGGTAAGGCATTTGCTTGGAGATGCAAAAAAGTTTCAAGCATTTTTGAGGATCACTGTAACTGCTGCAGTTAGTGTTGGTGCCATTGCCTTGGGAGTAGGCATGGCATCTGGTTACATATCACCATGGACTGGAAGGTTTTATTCCTTGCTTGATCCAACATATGCTAAGGATCACATTCCAATTATTGCCTCTGTCTCTGAGCATCAGCCTACTGCTTGGTCATCCTTCATGTTTGATTTCCATATATTGCTGTTCCTTTTCCCTGCTGGGCTCTATTTTTGCTTCAAGCGTTTGTCAGATGCCACAATCTTCATAGTTATGTATGGTCTTACAAGCATGTATTTTGCTGGTGTTATGGTTCGATTAATTCTTGTTGCTACCCCTGCTGTATGCCTCATTAGTGCTATTGCGGTTTCTGCCACTGTAAAGAATTTGACTCGGGTGGTGAGGGCCAAAAGCCAAACCATTCAAAGTGGTTCTGGTAAAGGAAGTAGTGCTTCAAAAGGTTCTTCTAAGGTAAGGATTTTTTAAGTAACTAGTTGAGCAAAAGGCTTGTTCACAATAGTTGCATTCTACTAGTATTTTTGCCTATCCATTATGCCTACTTGCTCCCCTTTTCAGTATTTATAGGAAAGATGAATCAGTTGTTGCTTGATATTTCCAATGATATAAATACTCTCATGGGTATGTGCAGTATGTATGGTAATAGCCATGCTCTTTCATGACAATATTTTTTGACTTCATTAGTTCATCGTTTGTCTACTAGAGTATTAAATATTGCATTGTTTTCATTTCTGCCATAAATGGTTTTCATTTCAATTATAATGTGTATGATTATTTACATGCAGGGTGTAGTTGATAACTCCCAGCCTTTCCAAAAGAATGGTGCTATTGTGTTACTTCTCGGTGCTTTTTATATGCTCAGTAGATATGCTATTCATTGTACTTGGGTCACATCAGAGGCATACTCATCTCCCTCAATTGTCTTGGCTGCAAGGGGTGCCCATGGCCAAAGGGTCATCTTTGATGATTATCGTGAGGCTTACTTTTGGCTTCGCCAGAACACTCCACCAGATGCCAAGGTGATGTCGTGGTGGGATTATGGTTATCAAATCACTGCCATGGGAAACAGAACTGTTATTGTTGACAATAACACCTGGAACAATACACACATAGCAACTGTTGGGCGTGCAATGTCATCTTATGAGGATGAGGCTTATGACATAATGAGATCGCTTGATGTTGACTATGTATTAGTCGTGTTTGGTGGTGTTACCGGTTATTCCTCTGATGATATTAATAAGTAAGCCCATCTTAAGTTTTTATATACATATATATGGTGAAATCTTAAGTTATATAGTATTTTACATCATTTTTACTTAATGCATGTTCCCATTTCTTTATAACAAATGCTACATACACACGGACACCCATTGTATTCACAGCTCTACACTACACTTACACAGGTGGTTTCATTTGAGTTGTTGAATATATAAAAATTGTAAGTGTTGTCACTGCCATCACCTTAACTTTGAGCCACTTGCAAGAGTTGTATAGGCAGCAAGCATTACTTTCTTTTAATTTATTTTATTTTATTTGGGAATTGGTCATTTTAATTTTCAAAAGTTTGTCTATTGTTGTTTAGTCTGTTCTCATCCTTTATTGTGTTTCTTAAAATCTTACCCTGCCCTTTCATGCCTTCTGTGTAAGCCTTCATGTTTCTTCAAAAAAGTAATTTTTTTATCTGCATTGTATCATCAAGTTGTGTAAATTGACGGACTATTTCAGTGTAAACTGGACCAGGAGAATATGGGACTAAAATATTTCTGCCTCGCGGTTTCATAGTTTGTTGTGTCATTGTGGCATGTAAAATTATACTATAGGTTTCTAGCTATTGACTTGTTGGAATAAGTTTGAAGAGTGCTTTTTTATTTTTATTTTTTATGTTTCTAATTTTCTTATTGTAAAATATAAAATATACATTTATTAAATGGATATTTGCATTTTCTCTTTTCCTCCAGTTTTTATTGTTTATTACTCATTACTATCATCTGAGTTAGTATTTCGCGAGATTTCTAATCGTTACTGCAAGTATGTAACATATTCCTAATTTTTTTAAAGATTTCTATGGATGGTGAGGATTGGTGGCGGAGTTTTTCCTGTAATAAAGGAACCCGATTACCTTGTCAATGGAGAGTATCGTGTAGATAAAGGAGCAGCTCCAAAGATGTTGAACTGTCTTATGTAAGTTTCTTAGCACTATTAATTGGGCCTGGCATTTGAATTATTTTGATGTCCCAACAAATTTGTATGCCTACAAGTATACTATTGTGCTTGGAACATAATATAGTGATATAGATTAAATTTATGAAGCACGAATATTGACACGAACACGATACACTAATACCGACAAGGACATCGGACATGACACTGACACATCAACACCGGTAATAATTTGAGAAAATGAATTAATTGAATGTAATCAAAGTCTCGGTGTAAGACACCGATACATGTCTGGCAGTGAGACACACTTTCAATCAGAGGTGTTGGTACAGAGGACTAAACTCGATTAGATTAATTTATGGAATAACCATTTAAAAAGTTGTACTATGCTACCCTACCTGCAGGACACTGAAGCTTAACTAGTTTTGAATTCCTATATAGTCCTTTCACTTCTCTATAATAGGTCTATAGCTATGGTATTTGAGTTTACCTAGTACTTCTCCAATATGAATCAGAGCCATTGTTTTTACGCACCGAAAAAGGGAATCCAAATGGAAGATGTTTAGAACTTCAGAATAATTTTGCTAGCTGATGTTTGATTGTATGTATAGACGCGTGATCAATTCATACATGATAATTTAGTTATATTTCTCTTTATCTTTAATTGTTAGGTACAAGCTGTCTTATTATCGATTTGGGGAGCTGACAACAGAATATGGCAAGCCACCTGGGTAAGCTCCGTATCCTTTAATGTTGGCAACTTAATATAATTTTAACAATGGCACAACATAAAATCTTGGTGTCCTTATTAACAGGAACCCTATACTATCTAAGTATTTCCCCCATGTCATAATATAAGCAAAAAAGAGTCAAAGAAAGTAGATGTATGTGATCCAAAATTTAGACCATTCACTTTCTTTGATCCATTTTTGTTTATATTATATGAGACGGACGGAGTAATTATATATCATGATAATAAACTAGAATGATCAATTGTTGATATATCCTTACTTATATGCAACTCGTGTTTACTGTTTAGCTTAAAAGTGGGAAATGCAATCATACATCCTTGTTATTTCAACCAAGGGAATATGATGAATCTATAACACTTGATTAACTATATGCCATATCAATTTTGGATAACTCAGATTCCACTTGATTAACTATATCGTAGGCATGGAAATTGTATCCATTTATCTATCATCCATCCACTACATAATGAAACTTGCTTATTGAAAAGTACCCAAATGCTATCAATTTTTTGAAATTGGAGATAAGTTTCTGATTCTTCTGAGTTTGAAATAGTTTATTCATCAAAGGATGAAGTAAAAAGGCCTACATTGTGCATGAGTTTGGGATATACATAATGAAAATGACGGGATATCCAAAAATCATGTGAATGATGGAACGCCCAAAACCTCGTGTAATAACCATGGTAGTAAGCAGTAAGATTAAGATGTCTGGGGTCCCTAAACATCCGGAGTTCAAATCAGCTTTATTTCTAACCTGTTAAAATTTCAATGTTGGTGCTTCTTGCAACATAGTTGACCCTACCTTTCAAAGGCATTGATTAGGACTTAGAGTATGACTATAGTTTTGTCGAAAGACATTAATAAACCCAAAGAGGTTGTACTTTGTGAATATTGTCTGTGTGTGTTAACTGTTAACATGTTCTAATTGAATGACGTACGTCTTGTATTCACTTGTATATCTTGTTGTTTGTATTCACTTGTATATCTTGGAATGGCAGGTTCGATCGCGCCAGAGGTGTTGAAATTGGAAATAAGGACATAAAGCTGGAGTACTTGGAGGAGGCGTTTACTACTCAGAATTGGATAGTTCGTATTTATAAAGTGAAACCACCTAAAAACAGGTGGTAAGTCTTATCGTCACCTCCCCGAAAACAAAAACAAAAAAGTGAACACAGAAAAAAAAAAAGAAATTCTTGTGCGGGAAATGATAGCATTCTAGTGAGAACTTGAGAGCTGGAAATCTGTTAGCTATGTTTAGATTGTGGACCAATTTTTGAAGTTATTTATATGTAGAATTCAGTTAAGGTAATTTTGTGGATTTTAGAATACTTTAACTTTATAGTGTATGTCAATTGCATAATTTAACATATATGCTCAGGGTCACTTGCTTGTCATGAATTACATCCAGGAGAGGCTAATATTTCGTTTCAAATTAGTAGTATTGGTATGATTTGGCTCGAACACTGCTATTTTTTAATTGAAAAAAAAAAATGAGAATGAATCTTCTCACTTCCACCAGAGATAGTCAGATCAAGGGTTCATTTAATTTGCGGAATTTTCTAGTGGTCTTGGAATAGAATAAATTTAGAGATGAGGTGCAATGAATAACTTTATAAGTTTTCTATACAAAACAGTTTACGTGAAATATTGTATAACATAATCGGCATGACAGTAATTTTTTGTAGATCACCTTGATAGATGGTCTATTGTAGATCTATTCTTAAACATTAAGAAGACTATTAATTTATTCTTTTGAAAAGTGTGGTTGATAATCATTAGAATTTCAAGTAACTTTTAAATACTAATCTCCAGCCAACTACTATACGGTCCACCATATCATCAGCCTCTCCAGCCAACTACTATAAAGATGGTCCACCATATCATCACCCTCAATATTGGAACGTTAGATAGTATTGATAATTGAGATTCAATACTATCGTGTAGATTCACAACTGCAATGAATCCAGATCTCTCATCACTTATAAAGATATTTTCTGAAAAATTGTTCCCATGACATTTTCTTGTAAATCTCAATCTTCCAACAAAATTGTTGACATGCATGCTGTATTTGAAACACCAAAAGGTCATAGGCCACACAATTAGAATCTGATGACTTCTATGACACAATCTTCGTACAATTATTGAAAACAAACAATTTCATTAGGGTGTAAACTGAGATAATAGTAAACATCATTTTCAGGGTGTCGGCAATGTAACTCAATCATGTATTTTGTCATTATCATGTGCTAAAAGAAAAGGGTGACACCCATGTGATTTAAACCCTACATTAAAACTAGTTCCAAATTTGTACTTCCAAATTCTCCATACAGCAAGATAAGCATTTATATTATTCTCTTCATAAAATAAGAGTTTAATTTATGAAAATTGTCAGTGTAAAATAATCAATCATGTTTGTAACTTTAAAGATAATCAAAGTAAAAATCAAATATTTTTATTAATTTGACGGTTGTGATAAAGTAACACTGTAAAATATATTTCCACTATCAACTCATATAAATTAAATCCTAAAATGTTCCTATGTTCACTTGTTTTTGGGTCTTGAGAAAGCACATTTCTATTAAAATGTACTCTTCATCACACTTCATACATAACATGGACACACAAAAAATGTTGTAATCTACATGCATGACTACATTTTGGGTGCAGTCAGTATCACGTAATCAGAAACTAAGTCCTAAAGCATTAAAATCCATTTAAGAGATTGATCTGTATCCTACCAGAAACTAAGCCCTAAAACAATAAAATCCATTTAAGAGATTCATTTGTGTCCTACCACATTGGTAGAAATAAATTACATGTCCTACCACGGATCCCATGTAATTCATATAATGAACAAAAATAGTCAAATTATGCATATTAAGAGTTAACTATATTGCCTCAATTATCTTTAATAATTAATAAAAGACTTAATTGCAGTTTTAATCACCATATTTTAAAATTCAATAATTTTGGTATCTGCCTTATATTTTTTAACTAATAAATAATGATGCAACATATTTTAAAAGACATGACATATGATACGACAATGTAAAATGATTAATATCTATAAAATTGTGACAAGACCACTAAAAACTTCCATTTCAACTTATGAAATCATTCATTTTTATAATTTAATTAATAATATAAATATAATTAATTCATCTAGATGATTTTATATCATGATATTATATGTCATATCAAAAATATCTAAAACCACTAGTTTTTTAGTTAAAAAATCTAAAAAATAACAAAACTATCAACTTTTAAAATAAGAGAATTAATTTCATAAATTGGTAAAAATAAAAAACTAAAACTGCAATTAATTTTTTTAATTATTTTTTAAAAATAAAATTAAGTCTAAAAAGTTACGTTATATTCAAGGTAGTTTAGATACATTACCATTAGATAAGAGATAAGTTATTGAATTTTACCTATATATTTCATTCCAAGAAATATGAACTAATTTTTTTTATATTACATTTAAGATGAAATGCATTGCAAAAATCAACATATTAATTATCTACTCAAGTAAAATACCAATTATTAAAATCATACCACATTCAGATAGATGACATGAAATGAGATATAAGATTGACTTAGTAGCTAGTGTGACAGTATTAGAGAATGTAGTGATAAAGAAATTCGGAACTCAATCTCCACAATCATCATAATACTAACATTGGCTGTTCCAAAAATATATATATAGATAGCATGATACTTTTTGAAGGATCAAAGTTAATAAACTCTCATGAGCCAATAAGGGTACAAGAATCAATTTGTAATTGAGTAATATAAGACATAAAACTAGTAGAATACCCATGTAACATGTTTATACAAGTTAAATGGTATTGCAGTATAAAGGGTCTGAATCTTGAAAAAAATTCATAAATACTTACATAATGTATTCAATAATATGACAACATGATACAATTAATCACTGAACAAACCAGTTGCAGATCTTTTTCATGCATATTTTCCTCAGTTGCTACTGCTGCACCCTTTCTCTTTGGGAGATCATCATCAACACCTTTGTCCTATACCTCGAATAAATATATCCTACGCGTGTAATTTGTTTGTTTTTTTTACCTTTTTTCGCCGGCTTAATAACCGGCGAGAGTTGCAAGTTGTTGCAATTTGTGTTTGGGTAATGTCAAAAAATAGTTTGTACCGAATGGAACTAGTTTGCACTAATCGAGGGCGGTTTTGCTTCTTCGGCCGGTTATTGGAATCGGTAAGCCATCAAAGATAGGTTTGGAAATGGAATCTGGTTTCAGACTCCATTTCGAGGTTGGCCAGATTGTTGCTGCCAAATTGTACTTTTCCTGCTCACGAAGGCTTGATGCGCTCGATGATTTGCGCACTCCAGAAAGGCCGTCGGTAAATATTGATTCTCCCAACCCTACTGGAATAGAATCTAACCATCCTGATTCTGACTCGGAGAATAGTGTGACTCGACTAGCTGATTTCGGCCTCATGAATAATGCTTTTCCAGTTGAAGAAGAGCCGTTTGATCCATTACTATCTGGTGTATTACCTCCATTATCAACATCGACTTTTTGACGTCTGCGGACAGATTTCTCGTCAGACTTATCAGATCCCCCGTCTCCGATATCTGTTGAAGGCACGTACTCCAACACATCATCGTTCCCGGTCAGAAGATCAAGCACTGAATTTGTTGACATGGAATGATGGTTCAGAATTGGCGAGGCTTTAGGAAACCATTCCTCTCTGGAATGTTCAGTAGTAGAAGATGTATACATTGCCATTTCAGTGTCTCCAGATGTATCCCGGGAACGTGAAGAGTCGAGTCCGTAGTATTTCTGTAAAATGGTCATAGCTGGTGAAATCTTTTGTTTCGGTGGTTTCAGTCTTAACGACTGGAGAGGTTCCTTCATTGCAGATTGACCTATGCGGGGCGGTCTTCTTTCGCTGCTATTTTCTCTGCAATATGTTTCAGTATTAAAATGAGTTAAACATGAAAAATAAACACATTAAAAACTGAAATGAAATTAGGAAAAATCATAGCCCGAATTGCTGTCAAACTCTAAAAGCCATTGGTTGTCATAGGCAGACAATACATTACATTACACACTACATTAACAAATTAGCAAAGGAATAAGTTTCCTCGACAATATTGTCAAATAGCGGTACTATAGCGCTATAGCGTAGCAGAACTTGAACAAATCGATATTGTTCTGCAATACACTATTTAGTACAAAGTGTTGTCAAATAGTAGCTATCGTGGCGCTATAGCCTTGTAGCATAGCACAATTTGAACAAACTACTATTTCCTGTAATCTGCAATTGACAACACTAGTCCTCAATTGATTGTTTTGTCAATTGCATTTCTACCTTAATTGACGATTTCTTAAGTTGTTGCGTGATTACAAGTGGAAAATAAACTAAATGAATATGACAGTACCTCAACTTGGCAGGTTCATCAGGAACCGGAGATGGTGGATGTCGTCCAGGTAGTGGAATTCTCAATGTCTGCAATGCGAACATTTGAAGATCAGTGGCCAATCCGTTCATCCTTTTGATATCAGCTACCTGAATTATTACAAGAGATCAGTGTTGTCAATTGTAGATCCCAGAAAATAGTGGTTTGTTCAAACTCTGATATGCTATAGTACTATAGTGCCACAATAACAACTATTTGACAACACGATCAGTGGCAAATTAAGATGTACACTAGTACTATATGATCACTTTTATCTCAACAATTAAGGAGAGGCGTATATATCTGGAAGAATTTGTATTGTCATCACCGAAACACGACTTTCCACATTACGCGATAATTGTCTTATATTTCACATAACAACAATTCTAAAAGAGAATGCATTATGCCTACAAAGTTGTTGGTAAAACTAGAATTACATAACAAATTAAATATCTAAAAAATGCAAAGAACAAATGACCAAGGAATGCATGTGGTTCGATCCCCCGCAGAACAACTGTTAAAATCCAAAAAAAACCTTCATTCATTTTCACACACCCCTATCCATAATCATTCCATTCATCACATGGTTTATCCTAAAAGTGGAGACTGAAATTCTAAAGGATTGAAATCATTGATCAAAATAGCTTCAAATAATCAATTAACTATATCAAAAAGTTTAACATCTCTCACGTAGATAACTCTCTTGTTGTTAAAGCATTATCAATCAATACATAAAAATAAAAATAAAAATAAAAATTGATGTACTTAATAGTCCTTTTAGATCAGCTTCCTAGTACATGAAACAAACAAATAAAAAACACATAAAATCAATTTTAAAAAACATAAAACAACACAAAAAAATATTCATCATGTTCACATCCAAACCCTTTAAACTAAACACCAATTTTGCATATTGAAAAGAAAAAAAAAGTTGCCACACCTCAAAAAAAAAAACCCTATAAACCCAAAAGAAAAAAATTAACAACTTTATCATATCTAACAAAAATTCAACTTCAGATTCAGAAGGAAAAAAAAAACAGAAAAAACAAAAAAATAAAATAAAAAAATAGTTTATACCTCAACACCATACTTGATGGCAACACCAGCAAGAGTATCAAATTTTGAAACATGATGTTGAATACAACTCAACCCATTATTACCACCACCACCACCACCGTTGCTGCCGCCGTTATGCAACCCATTTGACGGCGACATCTACTCCGATCAACCACCGACAGTAAAGATCTAAGATCTAAAACAGAAGGGCATGAAATTGAGTTGAAAAGAGAAGTTGGTGATGAAGAAGATGAGAATTGTTTTGGATAAACGAAGGAAAAGGGTCAAAGAAAAATATAATCTTGAAGTAAGAAAAAGAAAGGAAAGTTGAAGATGGAATTGAAGATTGGTTGTGTTTTTTTTGTGTCTCATCACTATGTTTTTATTTGGAAGAAAAAAATTATTAAATAAAATAATAATAATAATGGAAATTAAAATGGGATTTTCTTTTAATGCTTTTAAGTTTTAATGAGAATTTTGACTTTCTTTTCACTCTTTTTCTGCTTGAGAATTCTTTATTTCTTGTTTTCTGTTTGTTTCTTTCCTCTCTTAAAAGTCCATTTGTAATGATGTAGTAATTTCTCAATTTTTTTTATAAAAAAATCTAAGGGTGAAACTTACACTCTGATGTAGAAAAAAAAAAGAAGGTAATTTGGGTTTGAACTTGTTCCTAATATATCAAAACTTTATGTAGTTATTATTGATTTGTGATTTTTCAATTTTCTTTTTTTATTTAATGAATAATATCTTAATTTATTCAAATAATAATGATGATGACTTGACCAAAATAATAATAATAATAATTTCTCAATTGGTTTTTTGGATAGAATTCTCATTTGTTTTATAGATTAAATAGAGAAATAAATAAATAATATTTTTAAACAATCCATCATATTGTGAATGGAATGTTATTCCATTAAAGGAAATAAAAAGTGTAACATATTTTTTTTTGACAGAAAATGATAAATATAACATAATTATTTCATAAAGTCTTTACAAAAATATTGAATGAGAGTTGACTTGTTTTTTTTACTGTTTCATCTATTTTTATGATGGTTTATATATTTAAAATTTATGATACACTATAAAAAAAAAAAAACAATATTATATGTAATGCTAATATTAGTTTTGGTGTATGCCTACTTTTTTTCCTTCTGTTTTTTCATTTATAAATTTTATAATAATACAAACATTTTGGCTTTCATTTGAAGCCTCCAAATCCATTAAAAAATTAAAACTTTTTTATAGACAAATTGTTAGTACTTAATTTGTTAGGAGAAGAGAGTCTTTAACCTTCTATGTAATATTTCTTCATTTAAAAGTTAAAACATAAAAAATATCTTGTTTAAGGGGGTCACTTTCATAAACTCAGCTTATAAAATGAAGTTCATTTAAACTTATGTTTATAAACATCAATCTAAATATGCATGTACTTGCATAAAAAAACAAATAAAAATGAAAATTTTCTACTAGTAATTATAATAAAGTTTATCATAAATTGTACTTGTGTGAATAAAAAGAAGAGTAGTCAAAATGTGTGCAAATGAATCAAAGTGGTCACTGTTACCAAAAATAAATGAAAGTGGTCACAAAATCATAAGAAATTTATGGCATTTTAACTTCCTTTTGACCAATATTAATAATTTAATATAAAGATGTATGTATATTTTGCCTCAATTATCTAGTTTTTAGTAAGAAAAAAATGTCTTAACAATTTGTACTCGAATTGAGAAATAGTAAATGAAGTTTGATTAAAAATAATTTTAATAAAAAATTAAAATATTTCATAGTGCCATATATACATTTTAAAGTATATAGATATAATAAAGAATAAAAGAAAGAAAGTAAAAATGATTATGAAAACTCATTGGTGAGAGAAAGGGTTCCTTGTAATGTGTTCAGCGTAGCTTTTCATCTTTGTCTAATACTTTTGGGATTTGAAAATTGATTAGAATCACGATGATGAGCTTAACTCCTCTTTTTTTAATTTTCATAATTCATTTCATCAATAATTTATTATTTTTTAGTAAGAGATACTATTTTAGTATATTTTAATAATCTTAAAAACAATAATTTGATTGATTTTATTTTCAAGAGTTAAATTTAAAAATATATTTATTTTGCTTTATTTTCTCAAATTAATATATATTAAGTTATTATAATTGTAAAAACATGTATAATTATTAATTTATATTTTTAAAAATCTTCTGTCTTAACTATGACATTTACATATCTATATTTTATATAGAATAACGTTATTAAAACATAAAATTTTACATAAAAAATAATCTATACATTATAATAAAGCAAACATGATAAATTGGCAAGTTTGACACGTGTCAACAAACTAGAGTGTTAAGAAAATATAAGTTTCTATTAATAGAAATAATACGTGTTTATTTTTAAGAAGTTAATGGCCAATTAAAAAAATAAAATGAATGAATTAAAAATAAAAAGTTTTTTTTGTAAGAAAAGCTTAAAACTTGTGTTACATCACGATCTTTGTCCACGATACAATTTAATGGTCAATTAAAAAATTAAAAATAAAATACAAAACACCACGACTTACAGTTTTTTCATGTATCCGTTGAGAAGTTAATGGCCAATTAAAAAATAAGAAAAATAAATTAAAAATAAAAGATTTTTTTAAGACAAAAATAAAACTTCTATTACATGAGAAATGCAGAAGTGAATGACCAATTAAAAATAAAATATAATGCACTACCTGACATTTCACATTTCACAGTTGAGAATTGAGTGGTCAATTGAAAGGTAATCTATATAATATAATATCTATTTTTTTAGAATAAAATTAAACTTATGTTACACGACTTTGTACATGCGTTAGTTGAAAAGTTAGTGGTCAATTAAAAAAATAAAAGAATAAAAATAAAAAGAATGGATTAAAAATACACTACACCAGAGGTTTAACTGTTGAGAATTTAGTGGGCAGTTAGAAAAGAAGAATAACAGCAAAACACAGTCACTAACACCACGACTTGCGACTTGACAGTTTTTGTAATTGTTTTTTAAACACTACTTTAGCAACCACCCGCTTCAAATTAATTTAATTAAAAAAATTATTTTATTTTACGAATTCTTTTAATACTCCGTTAACCATCTATCTTTGGTACTCTCTCATTTCTTGCGTCTCCCTTATAAATATCATTCATATTATCTATGTATACACAGCTTTCTTTATCAAAGTTTTCTTATTCATCTTTATCTCCTCAATGTTAAACAAAACTTTTATGCAATGGAGATAGTACTGAG
>NC_021167.2:24522236-24525321 GCF_000331145.2 Cicer arietinum
TATATATAAACTAATATAATAATTTATTTATTAAAATCGTTGTTTCCGTGCGACGCACGGGTTACGAACTAGTATTATATAAAATAAAAGAAATTTATATTTTATTTTTTATAAAATATTATATTTATATTTTATTTTGTCTCTAATTTAAATTATAATAATCATATTGTTTTTTCTGTATATAATTATTAAAAGAATTTATATCATTTACATGATAACTATAAATATTTATTACGTTAAGACACAAATATTTATTATGTTGGCCATGACTAGAACATGTCATCCTCTTCTTCTGTATAATTAAAAATGAATTGAATTTTTATGGATTGACGTATAAATAAATAAACAATAAATTATATAACTGATTTTATAAATAATTATATAAAAATTAAATATTATTAATAATTTAATTATTATAATTAATTAATGATTAAAAATTATTTAGATTAAATAATATATATATCAATTAAATACTTAACAAATTGATATTTTTAAGTTGTAAAGTCCATAAAAGAGGCACGAGTTGTCTTATACCAATTTATTTTAATTTATTTATTTATGTAATTAGTTAACGCGGTGAGAGAAATGCACCGACACACAGTCGAACAATGGCCCAAAAGCACTCAAGAATGTGGGGCCTCTCATTATTGTAACACTTTATAACTATTTCATTTTATTTATATCTCCTTTCGATTATTTTTAATTTCTCAACTATTCTACCAAATTTTATCCATTTCTTTACACTTTCTTCTCCTTCTTTGGTTAAATTAAATTGGCCTCACTTCACTTAATGTCATTGTACTGCCTTTGATCTATGTGTCTATAGCTACATTGTCTCATTAAGTAAGCATCGTTTTAGAGGTGGACCAAGATAGGGGTCAGAGTTTGATGAGCGAGGCAGAGAACGGCACAGTTGTTCTCGATGGAGTGTTTGTATTGATCTCAACTATGTAACGCCATATTTCTAAAGTATTGTTCGTTTGAGATTTTGTGTGAGCCTTTAGAGTTTTGTCTTATGTGAAAGGACGTCTTGATGGATTTAGGAGTAAGGACGTTTATAAACTACTTTTGGCTTCGATTCTCAAACAACGTGAAACTTTTAAGTGTATCAGAACAATAACCTTTAATCAAGGCTAATGTGTTAAAGGATTTGTTAGCTTTCGTGCGCAACAGAGACTCGTGTGGGTTTGATTCCCACATATGGCACCAATGATTTAGGATAGACTTAGAAGAATGGCGGAATATGCTTTAGACTGATGTAGTTTTTCGCCGTGGAAGGATGGTTGAAGACGCTCGAGTCATTATGAGATTGAATAGACTGAGAGGTATTGGATAGAATGTGTGTACATTTTTTGTGATTAAGACGTCATTTATACAGGAGTTGAGGGAGTTTTGTAGAGATGATTCTTTCAAGATTAAAAGGATAACGGTTATGAGGACAAAGCTCTGTGTTCCTTGCCTTTATTCTCTCATGTCTGTTGGGACTAAGGTTTCCTGTCACATGCTGCGGTGGTGTGCATATGAGATTAACATTTGATTATTCGACACGATGAACTTTGACTCAATGTTATATATATAAACACTATAACACTCAAATTAGTGTGTATATGAGTGAGGTCGATGCAATGCTTGTCATAAATAGAATGTGCACTTTTCACCTAGTCCTACTATAACAAAAAGTTTAGGATAGGAGTATGAAAAATCCGTTGAGATCATTGAGTGATTTGCGCCATGATTAGTAGATGGTTCTCTCCTTGATTTTAATCATGTAGTGTCTGATTGTGGAAAATGTAATAATCAAATTGAGGTTGTCTCTCAAATTTGCTATGAATTGACACACACATTAAATTATGTTTCACTTTATTTATTCACAATCTCCAATTATTTAAAAATCTCTTAAAATATAATGTTTTTTTTTTTTATCTTATCCTTTCTATTTAGTTTAGTCCACACTTTTATGGAAATGCAATTTGACATAAGTTTTTGAATATCATCAACATTTTGAATAATCAGCGGTTTGTCTTGATTAATTTATTTGAATTTATGTATTGATATAAATATTTGTGAGACTTTCTAAAAGCTTGTGAAAATAATTTATGACATATTCATAAATTGTTTTCAACTAATTTTCATAAACTATTCAGATAACTCACAAAAATAATTTATAATTTATATGAAAATAGTTTAATTATATATATATATATATATATATATATTATCGTTTGTTGTAAAAATATATTATATATAAAGACTTATGCTATAAACACTTAATAAAGTTGCAAAATTAAAGTGAAACATTATACATTTATGCTATTAATTTAGAGTTATAAATTTGTTTGCGGATTGACATTTTAT
This sequence comes from Cicer arietinum, assembly GCF_000331145.2. Taxonomy (NCBI): domain Eukaryota; kingdom Viridiplantae; phylum Streptophyta; class Magnoliopsida; order Fabales; family Fabaceae; genus Cicer; species Cicer arietinum. Next base: position 24,524,592 of record NC_021167.2, read on the forward strand.
TTTTAGTGAATTTACATTTGTGTTTTTTCGATCCATGTACATTTTTAATACTATTGAATTAATATTGTTTCTAATTAAAAAAAAAAGTAAAAAAAGTTAATGCAACCATGTATGTAGTATAAAGTATACTTAACAAATGAATAATCAAGTCAAATAGTGGTGGCCCAAAAGTCAATTGATTCTATTTCTTTCACGTTCCTAAGATTCGTCCTAGCTAGTTCTATGAATTATATATACAAGCAACATTCATAATTTATTGTAATATGCAGGCTTACTCAAAATAGTCAACTTAATAAAAGAAAATACAATCTCTTGTCTTATTATAAGACCCTTCAACAAAATTTAAATATATTAAAAATAATAGTTGTAGTAATTCATTTTATTCCAAAATTGTTACTTTTTTATTATTTATCCCAAATATATCGATATTACAATAGAAAGACAAATAATATAGTTTTTCAATAGTAAGTTTAAAATGAGCATTATTGACGTTATATTTAACTGTATAAAAGAGTTAGTTAATAGTTAATACACAACATTAATATATCATATATGTGTTGCTGCTAAATAACTAATTACACTAAATTGAAATATAAACTAGTGATATATCAACTCCAGCAAGTTTTAATGCTTCTTTTATATAATAATAATAATAATAATAATAATAATAATAATAATAATAATAATAATAATAATAATAATAATAATAATAATAATAATAATAATAATA